>NC_061067.1:1122897-1191153 GCF_021917145.1 Hypomesus transpacificus
GCAAGAGACTGTGTAGAAACCGTGCAGCGGTGTCAGCTGCTGTGTGCGTGGGAAGTGTTTTATCGTGTTCATGGAGATGAAACCACACTGGCTAAGCATTATAGTCATGAGTAGAGTGGACAGAGTTACACCCAGAAATAACAACTACAATGCTCAAAACACTTGAGCTCAACAGTCCAGAATATCAGTCAATACGTGAGAGGACTGTCACATGACCTTCTGACCCGAACACAAAACAATTTACCAAACATAAACGGGAACAATGCCACGGACCACAACACGAGTGTTCATCACATCTCTCTGTCACGTCCCCTCGCTGTCCCGGCCCTGTCACCAGAAATCCCCGGTCACCTCCGGGTTCCCAGGCCGGTAGGGGCACTTGAGGACCGCCGTGGAAATGCGTAAGCACTGTCACTCTTGTTTATCAAATAAAAGCAAACTTTCCCCATAGCTGAGGTTTATTAATGAGAGATAAAGTGTTCAGTCCACCCTTCCTTCCTCTCATCTAGAGGGAAACACATTATTCAGAAGTGTTGTCTTTGAATCCGGTAACTCCTCGAACACGGACAATACACATTTGGTTACAGTCTGGTTCACCCGCACACTGGACTGGGCCAGCGTCTTTTCATTTGTGTTCGGTAGGCTCGTTCAAGCCTTTAGGACTGTGTGAATCTTCCTGTCATTTTATGAACACAACCCCTTTATTACTGTTCTCTGGTATCATTGTTCCCAGTGGATGCGCTATTCAACAGCCCTCAGTTGACTCAGTCTGGTAGCGTTTCCTTCTCTGTTTCCTCAGTTTTCCCCTCAACGTGTGAGAGTAAGAGACACAGTTCATTTGGCAGGGTACATACTTTAAAGAAGGAAGGAAAGTCAAGAGTCTCTTTCGGCATTGCCCCCGGGGGCATTTCAACAATCTGCAAAGTGGCTACAAGGTCCATTTCCATGTCACTTTATACATCAACGGGGAGGCCAAAGCCACAGTGTCAATTCATCCATCTGAAGGACAGGTTGCAGTTCAAGAGCACGACTGTTTTACAACAGAACATAAACAACTCTAGATGACAAGTCTCGCTGTATGCTTACTGAGGAGGTCAGAGACCGTCACATCCATGACGACCAGAGAAAAGGCATCGGCTCTTACAGCGAATTCAAACATTTAAACTTCAATACTTCACATTTATAGTATGCCTAATGTCACAGGAGGATTTTTGCAATTATGGTTGTTTTAACCTGCTGAGGAAAGTCAGCCCTAGGCGTATCTATTGTGAAACAGTAACAATATTTAAAATACTATGACAATCGAAGAACTTCACATTTCAGTGTTACTGTCACCGATAGCCTCGACGTTTTTGTCGTACACTTTACCAATACCAATAATGGCCGGGTTTCCCAGATTTGTTAAGAAGCTCTTAACGTTAAGAGCTTCTTAGGAACGTTTTAAGAGCGTTCTAGAAGAAGCTCTGAGCGTTAAGAGCTTCTTATAGAATCTGGGAAACCCGGCCAATGATATTTAAATGTAGTTGTTCAACGTCTACCAACAAAAAAATAATATGAATAAAAACTGTTTCTAACTCTCAGATGAAACGCCAATGTATCCATCTGTGTTTAAGGAAAGATATAAGCCTACCCACCAAATCATTAACCAATCTATACAACAAAGAGGTCTCGTACGGGTGTTAATTTTCACTATAACCTTTCATCCCTGTATTTTTAGCACCAGAACTTTCTAAAACTATTTAACGGGTGGCATTTGAAAAACAGTTTGAAAGACAGTTGCCCTGCAGCCCGTTTTCCTCTCCGTGCGTCTGTTTTAGCAATAAGCGCTGATTAGCGCCAGTTCCTGCGTTCTAGAAAGTTTCCTTGTGCCGGTCATGACCCCGCAGTCATTTATATTAGAACTTCCATTTCACAAACTCATCAGCATCAGGAAATAACGCCCTGTGTGTACCGATTCAACAGGGGCCAAGCGCGCACAGGGAGTGAGGCCACTGCCAAGCCAGGCCAGAGAGGTCTGTGTTATCCAAACAACTGCGCTCTCCCGCAGGACATGGCTTATCTGGCGTAGCAACACTTCACAGTAACGGAGGCGCACAAGTTTTACAACCCGTGCCACACGACTACACTCACCTCTCAAGGGATGAATGATAAATAAATGAGCCAGCCGGTTCAATGGAACGCGCCAAGTACGCTTGGCCCGTGGCGGCGAGGCCCATCATGTTCGAGATCGGAAAACCTTACCGGCCGTTTAAAGTCAATAAATATTTCCGAATCTATGGACCTGATTCGTTCATTTAAGCATGCATGAATCTCTCCATTACAAAGTTAAGCATTAAATAATCTACAAAATATTTGAGAAAGGACCCCACATCCTTTGGAAACTTATTTGCACGTATCATGGTGTTCATGTAAATGCATTAAAATTAATATCCTATATAGATGCTAGTTTCCACGTGCACATGATACAAGAGGGATAGATTTTGCAAGGTTTGAACCATCAGCCAGCAATCCACGACTCACCCTTTCCAAGCGCACCGCTCGACAATCCACATAATATGAAGAGCAAAAAACAAGTCATGTTGTCTGTGGGTCCCCTTGAGCGCGGATCAAGTACTGGAGATGAAAAGTGTCAAAGTAAAAATGTGGTGTTTTTATTTAATCCTGTTTCTCCAGAGTGGGCTATTGACACTTTATAAGAGCGCACTCCTCGCTGCCTCAAACCATTGGTGACAATGAATGGGACCGGCTTCCTGAGGTTAACTGAGAAGGACCACGCTACAGGACACCCCGCTTCAACTCCAGTGCAACTTTTCCTATTGTACTCATGGGCACAGATTTATACAGTTTCCCACAGCCACCGGATAACGGGTTTCCCGTGACGTCTATCGACACACCCATTCAAAGCGTACTGGCCCGAGTTCCACCCGTGCGCATTCTTACACACAGTCACTGAGACCTGATAAAATCGTATTTGGAGTCTCTTTCTCACCCACTATCAACAGATTACACCCAGAGTAATTTATGTCACTGCTGTGACAGTGGAGGCACGTACCTTACTGGCCCCGGGTGGACACGAGATAAGTGGCACGTAGGCGACGGTGTGCATGGTGAAAGGAAACGCCTGGAGAGTCTGATTGGACCCAGTCGTTTTTTAGGGACTAGTATTGAGTTTAATACTTTTAATAACAGTCTAAAGAAACACCGCTTGGATTAAAACGACAATAAAGGCGATGTGATATGTATGAATCTGAAGAACGGAACCTTCAATTATTCTCTGCGCATCTGAATTGGTTCATTGTCATTCGATAGACAATTTGTTCTTTTGTGAAACAGGATAAGTTTCCTTCGAGACTTGCTATCAACATCAGGTTTGAACTAGGAAATGTTGCAACAGTGCAACCAAGAGACACACCCACTGCTTTTAAGAATAAAATACATGTTCAGACAACCCTTGACCGAGTCACACCAGTCACACTAAAAACGTAACAAAAGCAGGAACAAATAACATTAATACCATTCTTAACAATCTGTTTAATATTCACTGAACTCATCCAATAGTCTAAATAAAATGGTATACAGTGGACAGCCCCCCTTGGCATTTACATCTTAAAGGTAGAATATATATCTGATGAAGTGTCACCAAAACCTGGTTGAAGTCATGTAACAAGTGCCACACAGTTACTAGTTGCTATGTGGGGCAACATTGGCCATCAGTCCTACCAAGCCAAGCTGTTTATGGAAGCACAGCTCAGCCAGTCCACACGTCACAGTCCACAGTTAGAGGGGGACATTTGAACAGTAAACTAAATCTGAAATAATATAAAATAATTTCCACAAACACATGGATCATTCATCACTCTCAAAAGAACAAAACAAACAGTGACTAAATATAATCTGGCCTATGACTTGTGTGAACTCATGATATACAGTACAAATATATATACATACAGTACATACGCTTACAAAGACAAGTCTTCATCACACACACATATAGATAAACACAGCTAGATAGCCCTAGGGAGATTACCTAATCCAGGTCAAATGAGAGGAATGTCTGGATTTCTGTTGGTCAATGGAGAGATTATTCACTAAGAGACATCCTGCTCACTGTCAGGACAGTGTTCTGCTGGGAGGGACAGGGACAGGGACAGGGACAGGGACAGGGACAGGGACAGGGACAGGGACAGGGACAGGGACAGGGACAGGGACAGGGACAGGGACAGGGACAGGGACAGGGACAGGGACAGGGACAGGGGAGGAGACTGGAGAGGAACTGTGGGATAAGCAGGGCAATAACGAGACTAGAAAGTGGATGGATATGGGAGCAAATCAATGACATCATGTTTTGAATGACTTGAAATCAGATACAAATATTCAAGGTTCAGAAATTCAAACAATTAAACTCAGATCCCTAAAATTCAATAAAAAAAACAAGCTTCAGAAATTCTAGAATAAAATTCAGACTGCTTAAATTCGAATGGTGACATTCAGATGCCAAAAAGGTGAGCTTCAAATATTTTTGCTTCAAATATTTTCTGCCTCAAATTATTTTAGCCTTGAATTTTTTTGCCACAAAGTTTTAGGATCTGAATTTTACCATTCGAATTTGAGAAGACTGAATTTTGATCTATTTTAATTTCTGAAGCTTCAGTTTTTTGGGGGGTGGGGGGGGGGGGGGGGGAGTTGATCTGAATGTTACACCTGAATGTCCAAACCTTGAATTTTTGGATCTGTTCTTTTATTTCCATTGAAAAAGAATAGAAGAGGTGAATTAAAAACCAACAAATTCGGTGGTGTTTAAATTTAAATGTTAGGTATTAAATGTCTTTTAAAATTCAAAACATTATGTCACTGATTTGATTCCATAGATGGAGCCGGAGAGAGACAGGCGTTAGAAGAGAACAGGCGTCACACAGAGAGAGACCGCAAGAGTGTGTGCTGTCAGTGACAAGGAGCAACTGGGTATGGCTCTGGAGAAGGAGGGCGGGAGGGGGGGGTGGTCGCCCCCCTCATCCTCTCAGAAGAGTCTGATGCCATGGTGACCAAAATCCCAAAGAGAGAGGAACTCTGACAGTCACATGTTGATATCATCCATTTCCAAACTTCCGTCTGGTCTGCGTGTCTGTCTGTGTGACTGTCTTGTCTTGTCTGTCTGCCTGTCTGTCAGACCTGTCCTTTGGTCTGCTGGCTGATCCAGTCTGTGAACTTGATGACCTGTGTGTAGACTCCGGGCCGGTTCAGCCGCGCGCACCCCTCCCCCCAGCTCACGATGCCTGCCAGGAACCAGCGTCTGCCCCTCTCCAGACACACCAGAGGGCCCCCCGAGTCCCCCTGGGGGAGCACAGACACACACACACATAAAAAAACACACAGACACATTAAAACAAACACACACATACACACACACACATAAAAAACAAGAACATTTACACCAAAGCCAGACAGAATAAAAACAAAACGAGACATGCTGACAGCACACACACACACACAGACACACACACACGCACACACACGCACACACGCACACACACACACACACACACACACACACACGCACACACACACACACACAGACACACACACACGCACACACACGCACACACACACACACACACACACATTCCTCACCTGGCAGGCATCCACCCCTCCCTGCAAGTTCCCAGCGCAAAGCATCCTGGGAGTAACAGCATCATCGTAGAGCTTGTTACACGTGTTCCTGTTGATGATCTTCACTGAGGCCTCCTGCAGCAGAGACGCTAGCTCACCTGGAGGGCAGCACAGGAAGTGACATCACACCTCACACAATGGGAGCTTTCCCCCAAAACAAGGCCCCTCCAAAAAATGAAGAAAGAGGAGAAATCTGTGTTTTTGTGTTTGCTACTGTCAAGACAAGCATCATTTGAGTCAGGGTTCTCTGTGGACAGCCCGTACCGTCTTCCATTAGGACCCCCCAGCCTGTGACGAAGCAGGTGGTCCCTGTGGTGAAGGCATGGGAGGGGGCGGGGACACACACGGGCTGTACCAACTCGCTGAAAATGATGGGGGCGCTGAGCTCCAGCAGGGCGATGTCGTAGTCAGAGGTGAACTGGTCGTATTGGGTGTGGAGGAAGATGCGACGGATCAGTCTGGTGACGGCGGCGTTGCTGCCCGTGTTCATCACACGCATGCCCATGTAGGCACGCCAGGAGCGCGCATCAGAGTACCTACACACACACACACACACACAGGCAGACACACACACACACACACATGCAGGCAAACACACACACAGGCAGACACAACCACACACAAAAGGGCAGGAGCAAGCACAAGCACAAACACACACAACTGATGAATCACGTTGAACAAAGTGATGCTAGGCGGCAGGCTGGTGAGCGCGCGGTCTAGCAGTGAACACGCTGACAGAGATCCTGGTCCTCTCACTTGATGGCGTCTGAGTCCTGGAAGCAGTGAGCGGCAGAGACGAGCCAGCGGCTGCCCACCAGCGTGGCTCCACACACGTGACCATAACGCTCCATCTGCAGGCTCACCTGCCACGGCCAGGCCCCACTGCCAGCATCAGAACCCCCCACAATCTTGGTACGCTTCCTGGGCCTAGTACCACAACCTGGAGGAGAAGATAATAACAATAACAATAATAATATATATTTTTTAAAGGCGCCTTTCTCGGCATGGGGTGAGCGGCTAGAGTAGAGCGGCTGAACGCTCCACTCCCCATGGTAGTGAGACGGGCAGAGGGGACAGACAGGTGTATGGAGGAGGTGGGGAGGGGTGTAGGGTTAGGGTGGATGAGAAAATTAGGGGAAAGGGTGGAGGAGAGAAAGGGAGAGAGAAGGGAGAGATTGATAAAAGAGAGGAGAGAAGGAAAGAGTTGAATGAAGATGAGAAAGGAGAAGGGAGAGGTTGAGAGAAAAGGAAGGCCTGTAAGATAACGTGAGTGGCGGTGAGGGAAGAGCGTGCCCGAGATGAGAGAGACTCACCACAGCGCATCTCGTCCGAGCCGTCCGAGCAGTCTTTGACCCCGTCACATTCAGGGTTGATCTTACTCACACACTTTCCATTGGTGCACTTGTAGGAGGACGGAGAGCAGCCTTTATGGACTGCAGAGACAGAGAGATATAGGGTTAGGCTTAGAGGAATGGATGGATGGATAGATACATTGATGGATGGATACAAGGATGGATGTATAGATAGATAGGTGGATGGATGGATGGATAAATGAAAAGATAGCTTGGAGGGTTATATGGATGTACAGATATATGGATGTACAGATAGATAGATGGACAGATAGATGGATGGACAGATAGATGGATGGACAGATAGATGGATGGGTGAACTGACTACAAAGACAGATGGATGAAGCAGAAGCCCTCACATGCCCTGGTGCAGTTGATCTCATCACTGCGGTCCTTGCAGTCCACCACTCCGTCGCACACTGATGACTTGGGGACACACACCTTGTTTGGACACACGTGGTAGCATTTACCTGTTTGAAGAACAGAGCGATGACCATACAAAACCCACCCAAACCCCCCCACCCCAAAACCCCCACACCACAGAACAGATCAAACACAAAACACACACACTTCAAACAACCAATATGGACAATCGTGACCCATCATGATCCTTACTTACAGCTGACATGGCCAAGGGTAAACACAAATAATGAATGTACAGGAATGTGTTCTACTGATTCGTCTATCGATAAATCAATCAATCAAGAATGAATCCAACTCCTCCTTAGGTTGAGCAGTAAAGCATGACCAGAGTGTTGCTCTGCTTGACTCACCACAGTTTGCCTCCTCACTGCTGTCGCCACAGGTGATCTTGCTGTTACACTGGCTACTGTGGGCACTGCACTGACCATTCCCACAGTACACCTCGCCTGGCTTGCAGAACGCTGCATACACAACAAACACACACACAGGCATTCTTCATGCCGCAGAGAGCACCAACCTACACTACAGCAGACAGTGATGCGTGTGTGTGTGATGGTGTGTGTGATGGGGGAGTCAGATGACTGGACGGTTAGGGAATCGGCTATCACTCAGAAGCTTGCTGGTTCGATTCCCGGCCATGCAATAAATGACGTTGTGTCCTTGGGCAAGGCACTTCACCTTACATGCCTCGGGGGGGATGTCCCTGTACTGTAAGTCGCTCTGGATCAGAGCGTCTGCTAAAATGTAATGTAATGATGGTGTGTGTGTGTGATGGTGTGTGTGTGTGATGGTGTGTGCGTGTGATGGTGTGTGTGTGTGTGATGGTGTGTGTGTGGCGGAGAGACGGGGGCAGCTCTTACCACACTTTGCCTCGTCGCGTCCGTCTGAGCAGTCTTTGACGCCGTCACACACCTTCCTCAGAGGGACGCAGCGTCCATCCCCACAGCGAAACTGACGAGGACAGGCTGACACACACACACACACACACTCCTCTTACACCACGGCTAACCAGTGTACTGTCAGTCTAAACAACATTGAGACACTGGGACATATAAATATTTGTTACTTGTACTCTAAGTCTGAGGCTCTATGATTAGCTCTGCTTGGCATCAGGTGGGCCTGCACCAGGTAAGCCTGGACCAGGTGGGCCTGCACCAGGTAAGCCTGGACCAGGTGGGCCTGCACCAGGTGGGCCTGCACCAGGTAAGCCTGGACCAGGTGAGCCTGCACCAGGTGGACCAGGCCAGCTGTCTTCCCATGGCGGGAGTAGAGCACGACTCACTGCTCTCTGGGGAGAAGGCTCTGTAGAGCAGGTAGAAGCCCTTGTGTGTGAGGGACTCATCAGAGTGGAAGTGGAGGGAGACGGGGGAGTGGTAGATCCTCTTTCTGCTGCTGTCTCCTACTGGGTTGCACAGCCTGAAGAAAAACACACTTTCCACATCTACATACTTCCTGTACTTTGAATCGTTAATGATAAAAGGTAGATGGTGATTGTTTATGGCAGTTGGTGCACTACTAACTTGACTCCTCCGATGTCCAGCCAGTCTTTCTCACAGCCGTCGGAAGACCCTGAGTCCTGGATGTCCAGTGTTACTATCGTCAAGGAGATCAGGAATCCTGGCAATGGTGCCTGGAAGAGATCCCGAAGTGGACAGAAGCAGAGGATCACTGGGAGGACTCTCTCTCTCTCTCTCTCTCTCTCTCTCTCTCTCTCTCTCTCTCTCTCTCTCTCTCTCTCTCTCTCTCTCTCTCTCTCTCTCTCTCTCTCTCTCTCTCTCTCTCTCTCTCTCTCTCACACACACACACACACACACACACACACGTGTGTGAGTGGCTAACCCGCAGTGTCCAGCTGCAGTCTACGTTGGGGGGGTAGTGGGCAGGGTAGTAGGGCGAGACCAGGGATCCGTTCCAGTAGGACAGAGCCCCTCCACAACCTGCAGGGGGCAGCAGAGACACAAGAAGCCACAAGATGGTGACTTTAACCCTCCATTAAAATCTCAACTTAAAGCAAAGTTGGACTCTAACAATGCTTTTACATAGAATTTCACAGACAGTATGCGATGATATTTAAAAGATCTATGTAACGTAGATAAACGTCCATGTCTTCTCAGGTTGACCTGCTTTGGGAATGGCCTGGAAGTAGGCTTTGAAGACTGCCCCGTCCCTCTGCCTGCTGAAGGAGAAGGTAACCAGCATCACGTTCCCGGACGACGTCAGCTTCATCACCGGAGACGAGCCGGACATCGGCAGCCCACACCACCTACACACAAATGTACAATAGGACACACACCACACGACCCAACATCATCGATTTCGACAACAAGCCTTTTGTGTATATTTTAAATGGTCAGTTCACCTTAAATATAGGCTTATCGGAAGATCTAAGGAGTGGGCCAAAATTCACTAAGTGTTCATTTTTAACCCCCCCCTGACCCTATCCGTTTGTACCTGGAAATGATCTTGTTCTGTAGAGGAAGCAGGAAGTCGTACGCGGACAGTTTGTGGGCGGAACAACTGCCGGGCGTGGCCCCGTTGAGGGTGAGGATGACGAGGCGTACCACGTGACCGGACGGCACTCGCAGGCGCCACTGGTAGTACGGCTTCTTGGGACTCACCAGGCTCAGAGTGCGGTTGTTACCGTATTTGGCGTATAGGTCAAAGGACATAGCTGTGCGGAGGAGGTTTAAACCAGGTGCATTATGGGTAGATTGGGATTGCAATGTATGACACAAATCAAATGTGATTTTGTTGTGAATGTTTGGATTGTTTGTCGTTTCACCTTGGAAACCTAACTGCCACTTTCCACTTTGCAAGGAATTAGGGTTCTTAATCTTGTCTGTTCTTTCATCTGCATCATAATCATCGTCGGAATCCAAACCTAA
Organism: Hypomesus transpacificus; assembly: GCF_021917145.1. Classification (NCBI taxonomy): domain Eukaryota; kingdom Metazoa; phylum Chordata; class Actinopteri; order Osmeriformes; family Osmeridae; genus Hypomesus; species Hypomesus transpacificus. The sequence goes on from NC_061067.1 coordinate 1,133,222, forward strand.
AGTCGTTCATGACCAGGGACAGGATAAAGTTAATCACTATATGGAGACAATGTTGATTTTAAGACTGTTCATGTAAATACTGTACAGAGAGAGAGAGAGAGAGAGAGAGAGAGAGAGAGAGGGAGAGAGAGGGGGGAGAGAGAGAGAGAGAGAGAGAGAGAGAGAGAGAGCGCGAGAGAGAGAGAGAGAGGGAGAGAGAGAGAGAGAGAGAGAGAGGGAGAGAGGGGGAGAGAGACAGTGCTACCCAGCAGGCTGATGGTGTCCTCATCTCTCTCCATGTAATGGTGTTCCTCGTGGCGGCTGTACAGCAGCTTGTTGGTGCCGGGCAGACGCCTTTGAGCATGCTCCGGACTCCATCGTCGGATATCCGTGGCAACACGGTCCGGGGCAGAGAACTTACTCCAGTAGAACACGTTCAGGCCTTCCCCTCCTTCACTGTCCCAGAACAGACATCTTAACAATGCTGCTTCACAGTCGTCTTCTGAATGTGTGCATTGTTTTAAAAATTATTTCAACCGACCTCTTTTTGATGAACTACAGCTTTATTATTAGTCTTATCAAGGCCGTAGCCATGGAGTCAACATTGGGGGGGACGAATTACATGTGTTATGATAATTTCAGACAGCGTTGGTGGTTGTCTGTCGTAGCGTAGCACATTTATATTTATATTTGTATATCAATATATTTGGGGGGGGACATTTGACTAGATTTGAATATTGGGGGGGGTGTGTCCGATGTGGGAGTCAGATGGCTGAGCGGTGAGGGAGTCAGGCTAGTAATCAGAAGGTTGTCGGATCGATTCCCCGCTGTGCCAAATGACGTTGTGTCCTTGGGCAAGGCACTTCACCCTACTTGCCTCGGGGGGAATGTCCCTGTACTTTTGTAAGTCGCTCTGGATAAGAGCGTCTGCTAAATAACTAAATGTAATATGTATTCTGATTACGGCCTTGAGTCTGATAACAGTGAGTGTTTTCAGCCGCAGGTCCTTGGTGAGCCGAGACGTCTCACCTGAAGGCTGTTATTCCTGAGCGTATGTGATAGGAGTTCCAGGGGGAGGACTCGTACAGTTGGGAAAACTGGTGGAGCCATCGAGGACAAAAGCAAAGAAGAAGAAAACCATGAGTGAGCACCATGTTCATGGATGTCACAGATACACCAGGTGTGACATCAGAGCACTAGGACAGAGCTCCGGTGCGTGTGTGTACGTGTGTGTGTACGTGTGTGTGTGTGTGTGTACGTGTGTGTGTGTGTACGTGTGTGTGTGTGTGTGTTTGTGTGACATGGAAGTGCACCTGGCTAAACCTCCAACCTGAGTACAAAAGCCCTGTTTCTTAAATGTGTACATGTTTGTGTACAATCTGTGTGTGTACATGTATGAGGGAATGTGTGGTTAATGTTTGTAAGACAGACTTCAGGTAACAAGGCGCTCCATTGTCCTCCTATCTTTCAGTCATGTGGAGGTCAACCCTGAATGGTATGGGTCTCTGGCTTTGGGTTCAGACAGTCTTTAATGAACTGACATCTGCACGGAAACATGGGCCAGTGGACCGCTTCACTAACTCACCGATTGGGGTGATTACAGGGGAAATTACAGGAGATTACGGATGACCTTTACAGGGTTTTCAGCCCGATGAAAGGACCCTTACCATCATTAACCCTTCTTCATGTCTCACCCCGACTGTAAGTGCATGTTTCTGTGTCTCCATCCCCACCCAAATCCCTCTCTTCTCCCCTTTCTCCTCTTCCTCAATTCTCCTTTCCCCTCCCCCTATCTTCGCTCCTTTTCACCCCCACCTCCCCACCCCCCCCCAACACCCCACCTTTTCTCTATCCCTGCCCCTTCCCTGGCCTTCTGCCCTCCCCCTGCCTCCCCCTTTGGGTCTACCTCAGCCTCTCCGTGTGGCTCTCTGGTTCCTCTCTCTCAGCGGTGTAGATACAGAGCTGCTGATTGTGTGAAAGCCACACAGACAATGTTTTTATTGAGGGCCCGCTCTTCCTCTCACTCCGGCTGCCCGGGCCCTGCTGGGCTCACAAACGGCGGGCTTGTCCTCAGCCCTGAAAGGCCCCGGTCCCTGGGGGCCCTGGTCCTCACACACACACTGAACCAGGCTCCTGTTACAACCCGGCTTTACATTTAACACCGCTACAGAGACACAGGGAGGGAGGGACAGAAGATGGGTGGGGGTGGGGGTTTGGAGGGGGTAAAGTGGGGGCATAGGGTCAGAGAATGTGGGTGGGATTGGGGGGGAAGTGTCCTTGAAACGCAAACATACACATCACCTCCGGTCTACCGTATTGATTGACATGCATGAGTTAGAATGACAGCAGAGGGTTGAGGAAGGCTCAAGATCAAAACAGGACAGAAGGTTCCGGAAGAACAGTGCAGGTGTGGAAGTGCCGTATCCCTTAGAGTGACCTTCAGAAGGAGCCAGTGAATGGAGCATCGTTTGAGAAGGGTATGGCTCACAGAGATAGTTACACTTACATAATGACTCAGAGCCTGAGTTTGGAGGTGGTACTGTGGGGAGGCGGGGTCAGTCAGGTCCAATGAGAAACTGAGGTTGGGGAACTCCACACTGCCGCCAAGGTAGAACACTGAAGGGGGAGGAGCTAGAAGCGGGAGGCAATCAAAGCATCATATTTAGGAGGAGCTTAATTCAAATTGTTTATTGAAACAATATTTTAATTGACAGACGTTAGGCTACAAAAGGTTTATTTTGAGTATAACCTCATATATTTCAACATATCACAACTACACACTCTTAGACTGTGTACACGTAATACACACACACACACTCACACACAGCACCAGAGAAAGGTGGCGCTGTATGTCTACTTACAGCTAAAGAAGTGTAAAGTCAGTGCAACGACTGCAGTGAAGGGCAGAAGAGGTAGGACACCCAACGCCCACCTCCTCCATGACCCGCAGACTGGAGCCTGGGCTCCTGGAAGCTTCCGGTCTGACTCTGCCTCTGAGGAGGGGCTGAGAGTGTTGGTGGTCTCCACGACCCCCTCTCCCTGCCAGAGACACATGCATGAACCCCTCACCCTGTTGACGTTGATGGCCTCGTTTATATCTCTCTATTTTATATATTTTTTAATATTCAGTGAGAAGTTCACACATTCTTTGGATTTTTTATATATATATATTTAATTAGGGCCACTAATGATTTTTTTCAAGTTCAAAGTCCAGATATTCTGTAGTTTCCTAAATGCACACACCAGTATCTTTGCTTACCACCAGCACTAAATGCAAATCACTACTGATTTATTGCGAGCAAATGCTAACATCTATTCAGCTGAAAGGAACCAACTAAAACATTTAGAACTTGGCAGTATTCCTCGAGAAAGTGCACAAAGCGTGGTTCGAGGGGTCTGCTTTCCCACGGCCTCGCGCAGTGGTGTCAGCACTCAATCAAGTGGCGAACTCTGACATGGACATTCATGAGAGCGAGAACCAGATACCCCTAGAGACGGATTCTACAATTAAGATCAACCAGAGCTGTCTGAACTAAGTTGGTCACCAAGTGAAACCATTACCTGTGAGGCAGAACACCATTTTGAAAAAGAAACAGCACTAAACATCTAAAAAAAGGTTTGTGAAAATTACAGGCTACTGCAGTAGGTATATCAAGCGGGTGAGTGCCCTGTTTTGATTGCACAGAACTGCATCTCTTTGTCTCCCTCACAATTCGGCAAAGATGAAAGTGTAGCAGTGAGCTGCCCCATGTCTTACCTGTAGGATGGCTGTAGAATAACAATGCCCATGACCAGAAACGCTGTAAACTTCGCAAGTTCTGCTTTTGGAGAGAGTCCTCATGGCACTGTCCCGTTTTGCTCCGCGAAGGCGATATGCAACAATACCTCAGGCATAGAAATGATGGAGAGGAGACCCTGGCGAACGCTGCTTTGAAAAAGAGCAGAAACCCGACCTGAGAGGGTTGGATGCGGCGAGCATTCACTCACTGCAGTATACCTGTGGGCAGGTGTCACACGGAGACCCAGAATGCAGTGCGACACAATGGGACCACTATGAAAGGGTACAATCCACACAACCATCCGTGCGACAGATATTGTGGGCAAACTTATCCGCTGTGTAGGCAGTGTAGAAAAACCGGGAAGAACAAAAGACTGTTTGATGCCACCATGTGTAAGGTATTACATAAATGAGAAACTTGGCTAAGAGGCAGATCGATTCTCTACGCAAGACACTAAATCTAGCCAGATAAGACAGAAATGTAACAACATGAATATACTCTTTGTGATAAGATATGTGATAATTTACTATTAGTTATTAGTAAAGTTATTAGTAAATAATTTGTTAAGTCATAACTTTACTAATACAGTTGTATATTAAAACAAATTAGGTGAATAGTATTAAACACATTGTTTGTTGACTGGATCTTACATGACGCAGGGAGAGGTAATTTAGATTAAAGAGATATTTTTGAGGTATAATTCGATGAAGAACAAACAAGTTAATCTCTTTTTTTTCACAGACTTTTAATGTTTAACTGATCTGACTAAACAATTGTAGAAATGACAGAGGCATCCTAGAACTCAAGGATGTTGTTATATATTTGAGGGTTACAGGGTAAAAGCAGTAATAACAAAATAGTTACCCATTGATGTTTTGTTTACACAGAAACTGGTACCGTACTTGCAACAAAACTGTCATCCAATTGTCTGAAATGCCAGTGCAATATAACATAAGATTGTTACCACTTTCAATATGATGAACACCAGGTAAAGCACTAGTTCATGGGGAACACGTGGGACAAAACGCGTGTGTCTGGGTCAGGTGACGTAGCTCTGAATCCAGGAGGTAAACTTGCTGACTCGGGTGTAGACACCTGGCAGGTTGGGTCTTCCACAGCCCGCGCCCCAACTCACGATGCCCATTAAGAACCAGCGGCCCCCGGGGGCCCTGCAGGACAGAGGGCCCCCCGAGTCCCCCTGGTGGCGGAGCAACACACAACGTAAATAACACCCCTAGACGCACAACCTGCACATCTGCTAAATGAATGCAAACTGAATATCCTCACAAGGACACTTAGGCCTAGTGGTTGGGGCTTTACTTGACATGGTACTTTGTTTACATGTTTACTTGACATGGTAATTTGTCATGAAGATTTTAAAATAAAATGTGAAAATATACTCTGTTAACATTACAGGCTTATTGAATTGAAGGGCCAATGCTGGGTATCAAAAGTCCTCTGAGGTGAAGTCCCCACTACTGAGGCACCATGGCCGCGCTCTCACCCGACAGGCATCCTGTTCCCCAGAGGGAACCCCGGCACACAGCATGCGGGGAGAGACGGGGCCGTAGCTCCTCTTGCAGTCTCCCTGGCTCAGCACAGACACCTCCGCCTTCTGCAACATCGACGGCAGCACCTTGTCTGAGGCGAGACGAGAAAAGGATTTGAACTTGGGGAGTGGAAAGAAGAAAAACAGTCTCTCAGAAATTCTTTTAAATCAAGATATTAGTGGAATAAAAAATAAATTTAAAAAGTAAACAGTATCTAAATGTCTGTTTATATAACAGTATCGAAATGACTTTTTTTATACAATTTGTATTTCTTAGCCTCCCATGTGTCTCACCGTCCTCAGAACGATAACCCCAGCCGGTGACCCAGCAGCGGTGGGCCTTGGTGAGGGTCTGGGAGGGGGCGGGCAGGCAGACAGGCTGGGCCAGGGGGGTAAGGGAGGGCGGCCAGGGCTTCTTCAGTTGCACGAGGGAGATGTCGTAGTCAAACGTGGCAGCGTTGTAGTACTCATGCATCACGATGCGCCGGATCTCTGCTACGTGCCTGGCGCTGCCCTGCGTCAACATGCCTATGTAGACGCTCCACTGGCGCAGTTCGGACAGCCTGGCAGGGTCAGAGGTCAAAGGTCAGGGACCACACACCCTGACATGTGAGGGAGGTCACACTGTCAAGATAAAGATTAGTTTTTTGTTCCTTTTTTTTTTTTTTAAGGTCAACACGATGTAGTTGAATGTAGAATGTCAAGATGTGTCAAGTGCTATATTTCTTGTAAGCCAACCTGTCCTTGCCGAAACAGTGGGCAGCTGAGATGAGCCAATCTGACGACAGGATTGAGGCACCGCAGTACAGGTGACCAGCGAAGTGAAGGCTGACCTGCCATGGCCACTCCCCTTCCAGAGCATTGACTCCGCCCACCACCCTCTCCTGACCAGAGGTCGACACCAGTCTCTTCACAGGCGAAGGGAACCCACAGTCTAAGGTGCACAAACATCACATCTGTGTCACAACATAGTTTAAGTGTATGTCCAATTATTGTCCTTTATCTGTATAAATATGAATAGCCTATATACAGTGTGTGTATATATCTGAGCGTGTGAATGTGTGTGTGTGTTAGTGTGTGTGGTGGCTATACTTATCTGTGTGCATGTGCACTAACAGTGCTGAGTCACAACTTTGAAAGACAGGTCAACTTATTAAAATTGTGAGTGTGTGTGGAGGGGTGGCCTATCAGACCATGATCAAAGCCTGGCCTTTTCCCACAGCCCTCAGACCATGTCATAATAACAGCAACCACAGAGGGCCATTCCTAAAGGGTCAAACCAGCTACACAGGTCACTGAGTCCCAGCCAGGACAGACTGGAACCACAGTATACTACTCAAACCCACACACGCGCATACGCACACATGGGGGCATTTTAGTTTCCCAGAAAACAGATCACGACTGAAGTAAGCAAACTCTTAACTATGGCAGAACACTTTGGAATAGTTTAATGGAGGTAGATGCATGTGGTGAGATATGGACAAGGACCCACCACAGTTGTTCTCGTCGCTGTCGTCCAGACAGTCAGTGAGTCCGTCACACCTGGCGTTCTTCTTCAGGATGCAGGAACCACTGGCACACCTGTAGCGGATCTCAGAGCAGCTGGTCTCTGTGACACAACAGAGAAAAAACAAACGCACACAGACGCACACACAGACGCACACACAGACGCACGCACAGACGCACACGTCTTGTTATGTACAGAAATGCAACCACACACACACGGAATAGGAGGAATGGATTATTTTGAAAGTACCCAGAGTGCAGTTGGTTTCATCCCTGCCATCGATACAGTCTTTCTCCCCGTTGCACACATAGAGAGGGTGAACAGGGCTGGTGCCCCCACAGTTCTTTAAAGGACTGGCTGAAAGGCAAATCATCGTATAAGCATTCATCCTCCAAACGTTTCATTTGAAAAAAACAAAACCATCAAACCCAGATTCAGTCACAGAAGTGCTGACGGAGAATGACTCATGACTGGTTCTCCGGGTCATTGAAACCCTCCTATACGGTTACGCACAGCAGAAAACCTCATCGCTCTCATCCTGGCAGTCGTCCAAGCCGTCGCAGCGCCGGCTCTTCTCCACACACAGTCCTGTGGAGCACAGGAAAGACCTCTCCGGGCAGGCTGGGAGAGGAGCGGGGAGTCGGAGGGTGGACAGAGTAACACAGAGGAGGATTGAGGAATGAGAGTAAAAAAACAAACAAAAACAGAGTAATGAGGGTGGAGGGAAGGTAAGAGAGTGTGGGGCCTCACGCTGGCTGATGTTGTAGCTGCTGTAGTGGGCCCGGAAGGGCTGGGCGGAGGTGCGGGAGCTGCAGAGGAACTCCACCTCTGACGCCGTGTAGGCGATGCGGAACACTGTAGAGTGACCGACGTAGCTGCCACAGAAACTAAGGGACAACGTCAGATGACATCACATACAGGCCAGCTAGTTGATCTCTTCTTTTATAGTAGACAGGTATGCACTGAATACCGCTTGCATGAGGACACATACATGTTTGTACCGACACTCCACACACACACACACACACACACACACACCAACTCACAGGTTCTCGTTGACCTTCCACCAGCCATGCTCACAGGCTTTCAGGTCCTTCTGGTTCAATTCGTAGTTCTCAAATTGCAAAGCCACGCCCAGAGCCCCGTTTGGAGTCTAACAACGAAAGTCAAGGTCAAAAGTATAGGAATCACGGAAAAATTCAGGATTTTGAAACACCCCCACGTGAACATTAGCTAACAGCTTTGAAGATTTGTACGTGTGTGTGTGTGAGCGTCCTCCTGTGTGGTTGAGTAGCTAGGAGAGCTGTGTAGGGCTGGAGGAATGTGTGCATGTGCTACCTGAAACCTCCAGATGCAGGAGGACTGTGGGGGGAGCATGCTGGGGTAGAAGGGGCTGAAGATGGGGCCTGTGGAGCCAGGTTCCAGATCTGTCTCAATGTGAGACAAACACTCTGACAGGGCCACGAAACACCATGAAAAACACGGTGAACCACACACAGACCTACTCACATGACCTATTAAAACACACACACACACACACAGGGAATATAAATGAAGGCATTTCCTCTGTAGGGTTGATACCGTGTCGTACCTTCTCCGGCGATGGCTTCGAAGTATCCTCTGAAGTTCTTGTTTCCTGCGGTCATCCTGAAGGACAGCAGCATGACGTTAGAGGAGGACACCAGGGAGATGGGGGAGGACAGCTGCTCACACAACCTGGTGAGACCCACACAGGGCAGTATTCAGAAGCAGCAGTGATTACAGATGATGGACAGTGAATGGACTCGTACAGCACACTGCACAGTTTAAACGAGCAGCCTAACAACCGCATGGTCCATTAGACTAAAGAGGCTTCCCTCAGACAGAAAGGCCTAACTGTCTCGAGTCGGGATACTTTACATACTGTGCGCACTCACCTGTGAACAGTACACTCAGTCCCCTGTCCTACACACACACACTCACACACACACCTCTCACCTGTGGAGAGTGCGCCCCCTCATGGGCAGCAGAGCGTCGTACACGGTGAGGGAATCACTCTCACAGTCGCTGGGCTCGATGAGGAGGAAGGTGATGGTGAGGCGGATGAGAGAGCTGGGGGCCGAGGTCAGCTTGACATGGCAGCTCAGACCCCCCCAGGACGAGTACACGTTCAGGGGCACCCTCTGACCCCCCAGGTTGGCATACAGCTTGTCCACACACTGGGAGCCTGGGCGGGGGGAGATGGGGACCGTCTAAGATCTAACCGTCCACTGCACACCCGGGGCAGGATCACATTCGTATCTGTCGCTCATTATTCTTTGACAAATATAATCGTTATTTTTATTCTAAGAATGAGACATGTTAAGTTGCGGATGTGCAGCAGTCAAGAGGGAAATCTACCTGCTGCAGTTGATGAATAATCCGAACGCAGAGCGGCTGATGGGGAGAAAGTCATGATTTAGTCGGATGAAGTGGAATGATAACACACAGACGTGGTTGTCGTGAGCACAAACGTGCACGCGTCCTCACGCACCGTTGACAAGGATGGAGTCGATGTCCACCGGTAGGCTCATCAGGTAGCCTACGGACGACCGGTTCTGCATGCTGGTGTGAACAGAGTCCCTGAGGATAGCCCCCACACACTCCTCACACACAGCAGGGGTCTTCAGATGGGGAACCACAAACACCATCCAGAAATACACCAGGACGCCCCCCTTATTGTTGTTACTGGGGAGAGGGCGACACATTTGGAGTTGGCAAATTAGGCGACAGCACGTTGCAACCTGCCACGGCTCACTGTTTTGTTGATTCGTCATGGTTTCATCAAAGGATGTTGGTTGCATAGATATATATAAAGACTAGATGTCTTACGGCGGAGTCTAGAACGTGAGAACGTCTAGAACATGGCGGCCATCTTGCTACAGTCAACTCACCCATAACATTGTGTTGATGCTACATGTACTTTTTAAATTACTGTAACAAGATGGCTGCCACGTGCGGACGTTCTAGACTCCGTTGTCAGGCAATGCGGACGAGGCATCTAGCCTTTATATATATATATCTATGGTTGGTTGTACCTGAGGTCTGATATGAGAGCCTGACGGTAGAGTCTGGACACTGAGGAGGTCCTGTACACACTGCTCACCTGGTGGACGTCACAGCACATCAGCACAGGCCAGTACGAGGAGGCCTATACCTTCTCAAACTACAGGAAGCATTGTTTTTGTTTTTTTATCATTGATCTCCAAGTGTTTAGTTCCTCCAGGTTGAGCATGAGCAGTGGTCAGGTGTGTGTGTGTGTCTGTATGTGTGTGTGTGTGTCTGTCTGTGTGTGTGTGTGTCTGTGTGTGTGTGTGTGTGCATGCAGTATGAGCTCCTCATTCACTTACCACATGCTGTATCTTGCTGGCCATTGAGACAAACTCATGGGATTCCGTGTGGCGGTATTCTGGTATGAATTCCACGTTGGCAACCCGAAACATTCCGGCAAAGTACACACTGCTGTTACTCTCCCTGCGAACTGGGGTCACAACAAAACAAGAGTTGTTACATTTTAGTTTATGATTTTAAGGAAGGATTATTTGAAGAAGACCACAGCCAGTTCAACAGACATCCTAATAATATGAAAGGGTTTGGTCTCGTAGGAAAGTGTGTGTGTGCGTGTGTGTGGGTACGTACATATGAAGACCCAGAGCAGCGACCACATGATGATCATCACCACAAACACCACCGCGGTGATGATGATAGCCAGGTACTGGAGGTTCCAGGTATGCCACAGCTGCCTGGGCTTCCGGGGCTTTCTGGCTGTCCTGGGCCTCCGTCTGCGCTGGTTGTACCTCTTACAGATCCTCTGCAGAGTGTGGTCCACCGTGGCCAGTTCCACCGACACATCCGCAACCTGGAGCGTCAATGAATGCAGAATGAAGAAATGGATGGATGGATGACATTGCAACTCAGGCCAAAGAGTGAAACAGCTTCTAATTTTATACATATTTGAGCTCCAAGCTATTTAATGTGAGAAACAGATTTTATGATGAATTTATGGTCATTTGTGATAAATAGACTAACTGAACTGTCCTGCAAGCAGCATGGACACATGTGTCCACATGCTTAATACATACAGACTAGCCCAAGTTTCTGTTCACTTATTTTTGAAGTCGGTTAATAGAAGGTGTAGCAAGGTTTCTGTTACAGGTACAAGGTCAAAAGGCAAACTATCCTTGGCTCCAACTGGATTGCACAAAGACTTGGGTGGCAAAATGGATATCACATGCAGAATAGAGACCCTTAGGTTATAGCCTACCCATAGGATGTCGGTTGGAAAAGCATTTACAAGTAATCACAATTAGGTCAAGCGAATGGAAACTATATTGGGTTTAATCAATATAGAGTGGGAAATGTTATCTTAAAAGAACAGTCGATCATATAGTCACTGGTCAGTTCAGCTTCGTAGCTGCCACCGTTCGCTTGCTTATTGAGTTTCCCTGGCCGTAAATTATTCAGTCGCGTCCTTATCTCATTTTAAGTGGAATGTTCTATTTGAAAAACCGAACATTAATACGTTTTACTGATTTAAATACATTAATATTTGTCTTAGAAAACAAAGTAAATTCTTGTACAATAATAAATAAATAAAATAATGCAAAGCTGGCGTAATTTAGTTACAAAGCATTAGGCTACTTAACCAGTTGGGTGTTCATTTCGTTGACCCACATAATCAGACTTTGGAAAGTACACATTACTTAAAAATATATTTTTTAAGAATGTCAGCATTCCGGGGTATATTGACCCTACTCACACTAGCCGTGTCCAACTGAGATGCATCGCTGTTCGTCACCTCGGTGTCCTCGCGCTCTGTCCCCATGACAGACACAGGGACACCACCGGACGTATTTATATCATCTAATCCTTCGATTCAGATTGACCCTCGCTGTTTTCATTGTCTTTGAAGTGTAGAAACTAGTGGAAGCTAATATGGAAAATGCGAAGAAACAGCGTGTGCAGCGTTGAAACGGTCTAGGACGCTTCACTTCCAGGGTTCAGGTACCAGGTGTGTGTGCGTAACTAGATCCATCCGCACAGGCGAGCATAGCTCGGGTACTAGTTAGAACGCACCAGAGCCATTGAATACAGCCATTGAAAACATTTTGTAAGAGAAAATGAGACTTTTCTGAGACTCTGAAATGCACGCGTCATGATGTTTTAGAAATCCACATCCTAAAAATTCAAATCAGAAGAATTGGAGCCAAAAATAGAGGCAACATATTTTTGGGCTCTTAAAAATTATAATACAGAATAATAAATATGTAGGAGAGAATATAGGTACCCAACTCATTATTATAAAGGAAACCATTTGTATTTGGTACTTTTGTACAACAGTTTATTTACAGTGTTAACAGGGTTAGTGTGTGAGAGAGCACAAAGAGCAGACTGTCCTGTGACTGTGCTTAGCACTGACATTCAAACCGTCACAACATGCTCAAACTCAAAAAGGGGCCAGCCTTAGAGAAATGACTAAAACCATGGTCATAAGGAGTCAAAATTAAAAAGATGAATGTATACCGTTGGCGTTATCAAGAAAAAAATAAATAAAAATGGCATCTGCTGGAAATACATGGAGGAAAGAATCTGGAGACTAAGCAGCATCTTCATCAAACCAGCTAAATGGTCTGAATTTTAACACTTTTGGGTGTGTCACTCCCAAATAACAGGCACAACACACTGACAGACACAAAGAGATGACAAGCACATGTAAAGGCACACAGAGACACAGCACTTAAAAACAAAACGTTCACATTGCTGAAATATATATGGATCTGGGACGATTGCAGGTGTGGTCAGAACATTCACGGTCTCGTTGGAGAGGCCCAGGGAGCTGTAGGCGGTACGTTTCCAGTTGACCTGTTGGCTGAGTGAGATTTCTAGGAGCCACGAGATCAAAACACTGTTCTTTTGAGCAGGTTCCTCATCAAGCGCTGCTCATCAACTTTGTCAAACTGTTCTAACTTTCAAGATAAAAAAAAGTTCTCCCCCTTTGAAATTCTTCATGTCACGTGAAACAATAACATTAACTTTCGTCCATCTTCAGAGCGTGTATGGTACACTCCCCCTCTCTGTTTAACAGATGGATGTGATGGATGTGGTTGGATCTCAGTCAGAATCAGGAAGAAAGTTTTGCAGGGTCTTTATTTCTTGAAAAAGGCGTTGCGGGTGAAGGTGTACCACAGGTGAGATGGCTTCCGCTTGGGTTCAGCCAATGTGAACACCTGTTGTTGAGGCACACTGGTTGGCACGGTAACATGTCGTTGATGGATCGGGTGCAGGGATTGTTGGTGGGGCGGGATGGAACCAGAGTAGCCAATTGCTAGAAAATAAAAATGAACATAAAATATGACTGACCAAAGAAAAAGAAAAACTATATAAAAGACAAAGACTATTTTTAAAGACAAATGGACAGTAACTGAAACAAATCGTGTGCACTGTAAAGCTTTTTCTACGAACACTGGTTAAACTTACTCTTCATTTTCCCCTTTTTGGATTTTCTCGCATTGAAGATCGCCTGTTTCCTCTGCGCTTCGCTAATCTTCATACCTGTCAAGATAAAATAGAATCACAATTCAGCCCAATTACCCCTCATATCACCTGCTTCTCCCAACCCTACCCCCCTTCCCCCTACCTCATCCCCCTAAACCTCCTTTCCTCTCCCTCGTCTCTCACCCATCTCCTGGTCCTCCTTGACCCTGTGTCTCTCCCTGGCAAAGGCCTGCAGCCACATCTGCTTGTCCTGGGTCTTCCTGCAGCACAGCATGCCCAGGCTCTCCAGGGTGGCGGCGTGGCGGAGGCGCAGGGCGTTCCGCAGGTTCAGGCCCAGATCCGGGTCTCTGCCGTCGGGCAGCTCCACCACCTCCGTCTGGTCCATGTCCAGCCGGCCGCGGTAGTGCAGCAGGTCGCGCCTCAGCACGTCCTTCTTGCAGAACACCAGCTGGTGGTCAAACAGGAAGAAGCTGCGTTGCTGAGTCTTGCCCTGCCGCACCACGCGGGTCAGCTCCCCGGAGTGGATCAGCTCCGAGCTGCGCTCCAGGATGTCAGCTCCCTGCAAGGCCGCCAACAAAGACCACACGTCAAGTCCCTCCACAGCTCAGGCCCTATCCATCCTTCCTAATCCTCGTCCAAATCCTCGAATTTACCACACAGTCTTTGTATTCTGGTTCCTAAAGTGCTTAGCATGGTGTTGTATACAAGTGATTAGAAAATCCCGCAAAACATAATTCTGTTCCTTTGGCCAGCATAGCCGGGGTTATGTACAAAGTGTAAAGGGTTCTAATGACCTCCCAGTGAAGGATGTCCACCTGCCAGTGAGCTATGGCCTCCACGCTCTCCAGCCTCCTCTTGCTCTCGTTGATGAGGCTCGCTACGTTCTTCATCGCCTCGTACGCGTCGCTCACTCCGCTGTGGTCGCTGCGAGCAGCAACGTTACCGAGCACACCAATGAAAGAGACGGTTTATTTTGCTTCATTATTGAAATAGGATAAATACAAAAGGAAAGAGTTTGTAGTTTTAAGCATTAATGTATGCCGACAACCGACACTCGGGGGGGGTCAAGACACCCAGGCCTACCTGTGGTCTTTGGGGGTGTATTTGAGCAGCTCCCCGAGCTGCAGGGGGTACTTGCAGATCTTCTGGACAGGCGTGAGAAGGAAGCCAGCGATGGAAATGTCAATCATCTGCTGGAGGAGACGGCACGCCTCGAAGAAGTGCTTGTAGCGGCCCAGCTTCATGAGGCGGTGCAGCTCGCCGGACGCAGCCGGGTGGGTGTTACAGTACTCGGAGTAGATCGAGAAGCCTTCTCCCTGAGACACGGAGGGCAGGGGAGGCAGTGTGCGTTAGAGATTTCATTTCATGGGTGGCTGGGAATGTTACCAGCTTGGTTAACGTCTGCGGTCAGTGGTGCGTGCAGTACCTGGAGGAGAAAACAGGCTCCTATCTCGCTCAGATGAGGCTCCTCCTTGTTGTATTTCTTCTCCAGGTCTTTGAGGAACTGCCTCTGGAACTTGTAAATATCCTCGATGTTGCTGAAGATGGTCTTCAGCTGCGGCTCGGTGAACATGTTCGGACGTTTCCGACACTGGCGAATGTAACCCTACAAACGCATACCGGGACCCAGATACATGAGTGTCGGCAATGTGAAAATGATACCAGGAGAGGGCGCCAAAAGGCCAGTAAGAGTATGAACGCTTAACATTTTGAGAGTGTATCCCCTCAGAGAAAATACTTTAGATATTAAAGGTTAGGATTGAACAGAACTAATTCCAAGTCAAATGGTGGTGGTGGTGGTGACCTCACCTCGCATATGTCTCTGAGGTGTTTGATGTAGATGCGCTCTGTGTTCATAATCTCTTTGATGACGTTGGTCCTCATCTGCTCCCTGTGCTGGGTGCTGTGTGTGTCTCTGGGGACAGGGTCCAGGTCCACAGTGTTCTCCACACACTCTCCCCCAGAGTCCTCCTCCTGGTTTACACGCACCTGTCACACACAAACACACACAGTCAGCAAACATTAGATTCACAGCCTGTCGAAGCTCAATATTATATTACCATCCAACACCAAACATTCAGACATATAAATGTCAAAATATAAGCTACACTCAATTTATGAAGTTTACATCCTGTTTTACTTAGTCCTGAACCAAACAGTCACATCCTTTCCACACACAAAGTCACCAACACGGCTATTACACCAGTCACCCAACTGCCAATCAACTGACCTCACCATGGTAACGCCAGCCTGCCCTAAATAAGACCCAACTGTCAATCAACATCAGTTGCCCCAGAAACCAGCCAAAACCTTCACCGCTTCATGGACACACACTCTATAGGGGGGCGTGTCTGGAGCTGGGCCAGTTGACAAGACCTTTTGGTGCTGCAGTGTTGGGTAAACATCAATTGGACATGGGGGATCAGACTGGTCCACTTACCCTGACAAAGCTGGAGGGGAACCAGGCTTCGCAGTCTCCTCCCATACCCCACCACCAGTCCTTGTGGGACACATCCAGCACGCGGATCACATCCCCAGCCTTGAAGGCCAGTTCCTGCTCCTCCATGGTCACATGGTCCCACAGCGCCTCCGCATACACAGCAATGCCCAAGCCAATCCACTGATACACACAGAGACACACACACAGAGACACACACACAGAGACACACACACACACACACACAGAGACACACACACAGAGACACACACACGGGCAGAAAATATTTGCGATTACATGCGCGGAAAAGTTCATGTTCTACAAGATTACATCTGGACTGGGGCTCTGAGATCAGGAAAAATTCTGAAGCAGATCACACAATCTCACGCCCTGGGCAAATGTCATGTTCAAAACTGGAACTTAATCAGGCACACATGTTTTAAGGGGAACACACTGCCCATGTCCTACTTTTTATTATCTGGGTTGAAATTCGGAGAAAAGTGATTCACAACACGCAACCTCCATTACACCCACACCCACACACCCCTTGACACATGTACATACCTCATTTAGAGCGGACAGTTCCACCCCAGACTGAAGATAGGGAGAAACGTCTGTGAGCTCGTCGAAGCTCCCGTCTTCTTCGCTCACGCTGTCGTCCAGCACGGCCTCATGGCCTCCCTCTGCGAAAAGAGACACAGGGATGACAACAAGTCAGAGACACGCATCTCTCACTTATACCATCAAGGTCACTCGGAGGCTTCAGTTTGAAAAAAACACACGAAAAAACTGATTAAGTCTTCTAAAAACACACACACACACTTACTCTCCCAAACCCCCTCACTCGACATACTCTTCAAAGCTCCCTGCCTCTCCCACAAACACACAGACACAAACTCTTCCAAGGCGTTTGTTCCCCCTCTCCTGCTCTAGTCCCTCTCCCCCTCACCGCTCAGGACTCTGTGCAGCTTGCGTCTTCCCAGGCGGTCCAGTCCGATTGGGGTGCTCTGGGAGAAGGTGGAGGGGCGGAACCTGGCAGACACGGCCCTGTAGGGGGGAACCTGGTGGGAGGGGACTGGGGGCCGGGACAGGGGCTGGGTGGGGGGGGGCGACAGTGTGAGAAAGTTTTTACAGTTATACAAAACAAAACGGAGTAATATTGGACCGTAAGCATAACAAGCCCCACAAGCAATATTTGACCTATTATACTTTGGGGTTATAGAGAGTACATTATCCAGAGGGCCTGACACAGATCTCACAGCTGAAACTCAGGCTGAAAACGTAATCACAGAAGGCTTTCCGGGACGTTATTTCCATCCCAGAGAACAAGACAATGAAAGGGGAGTCTTACCGAGGGGAGTCTGTCCTCTCTCTCCTCGGCACCAGGCGGACCAAACATGTCAACTCCTCCAATCACAGACATCGGCCGTCTCCTCCCTCTCTGGACATCCCCGTTCATGTTAAATCCCTCCGGGTCCTCCATCTGCATGGCTCCGCCATTGCTTTTGTAGTCCTGTCTGGCTGTTCCATTTGTAGTCCTCTCCTCAAGATGCAGTTCCGCCTCCTCCTCAGGAATAGAGTACTTCCTGGACACCAGCTGGCCGTAGTCGGAGATTGGCCGAGGCCTTGTTCGCCCCGCCCTCCGTTTTGGATTGACAGACGAAGAAGACGGCGTTTCCGTGGCTGCGGGCGTTTCCGTGGCTGCGGGCGTTTCCGTGGCTGCGGGCGTTTCCGTGGCGCCAGCTGCCTCAGATGATGTGGGGGATTCTGGGAAGCCATTAGCAGGAGGATTGGACTCGTCCTGAAGGGGGGCTTCCCTCTGCTGGAGGGCTCGCGTAGTCTTGGGTTAAAAGGCAGACAGAACGTTAAGGGGGGTCAGTAAGAGACAACTGTAAGACTTACAGGAAGCCGTATCTTCCTCAGGGAGATAAAAAAGGGCCAGTAGAAAAGGTCGAATTTTAGTAAAGGGCAGGTTCTGTTAATCAAAAACAGAGCCGGGCGTTTGTTCGACGTGTCATAGTCATGGTTAGGCGCCATTTTCTTAGAACCAATTTGACTTTGAAATGTAGTGTGTGTTTGTTTGATGAAACACAGCACTGATTTCAAGGATTACAGTGGAGATTTGTGACCTACAGCTTTGCGACTGATACAACTGGGAGCAACAAGAGCTATAACACGAACATTCACTTAACTGCTACCTGTAACTCAATAAACAAGTTAATACACAACTGCTAAACCACTGTCTCAAGTGGTTTTGTTTACTTACATTCGGTTCATCTGGGTCTGACCTGGTCCATATACACTGGAAAGGCACACAGTGGATAAGCACCATTGCAACACACACACACTCAAACAAACACAGGCCTTTGACCAAAAAGCCTTGTTCTCCTTGTCCTCTTTAAATAAAGACGTTTTTCTGCTCCCGGGTCTCCATCTCCCGTTCTGCCACTCTTCCAGCAGGTACACCAGAAACAGCGTCTCTCCTCAGCCCTGTCCCTCTCTGACCCCCCTCTCTGACCCCCACCACACTGGGTGTCTGTCCCGTCTCTCCTGCCTTCCTGAGTCTGATAGTCTGCTCTCCTAGACCTGCAGGCTGGCTGGCTGGATGGACTTTGGTCAGGTGGACTGCTGCCCAAGAAGGGAGGGACGGAGGGAGGGGGGCAGGTTAGAGTGGAGGGGGAGGGAGGGGGGGGCAGGTTAGAGTGGAGGGGGAGGGAGGGGGGGGAGGTTAGAGTGGAGGGGGAGGGAGGGAGGGGGGGGCAGGTTAGAGTGGAGGGGGAGGGAGGGGGGGGAGGTTAGAGTGGAGGGGGAGGGAGGGAGGGAGGGGGGGGCAGGTTAGAGTGGAGGGGGAGGGAGGGGGGGGAGGTTAGAGTGGAGGGGGAGGGAGGGAGGGAGGGGGGGGCAGGTTAGAGTAGAGGTGGAGGCCAACACTGCTTACAGCCACCCAGCCATAGCTATGGGAGCTCCATCGCTTGTGCAATGGGACAGTAGCCATAAACAGGCTAATGGTTAACTCTGCCTGCTCCCTCCACATCTCCGTCTCCATGTGACCTTCTCCATGTGACCTGGATGTGGGCGTCAATAAATCACTGACAAGAGGGCCATTGCAAATACACACTGTCAAACGAGCAGGAGGCATTGGACCAACCAGATGAGTTGTTGGGCTTGACGGACAGCAGGCGTAACCAATCGCCCGCTGTGTTTATTGGAATGACACAGCAGTCGAGGACTGGACCAACGGCACGAGTCATAGGGTTTGTGGCTCCAGCAGCTGGAATTGTTCCAGTTAAATCAGGTCGATATGTTTAGGTAGGGAATCTCAATGCAAAACCACTTCATAAACCGCTGCTATCTGTGCCACGGTGTTCCATTTCCAGAGCAAGGGTCAATGTCATTGGGGTTTATGAGGACAATTGGTTTGAATCATCTTACTACATTCATTGATAAGAATAAGATTGGTTTATGTCCAATGCCCTTGCTGTTACATACTTCTGTACATGACCTGCTGTTCTTACCCAGAACTCATCAGAAGTCTCCCTTTGATTCCTGTTTATGTGACCACTGATGCCAGAGACCTAATGTTGGCTACCACAATTTCAAGCCTTTAGAGTAGGCATCCACCTAGATAGCCACTTCTTCTCTTACCTCATCAGCTTGTGACATGCTCTCCTCCTGGTCGCCGCAGGGCCGCCCCCAGAGGGCTGGAGGGGCATGGCGCCCCGCTCCCCGCCCGTCTCCCAGGCCCTCCTGAGGGGCGCTCGCCTCCGCCAGGGAGGCTCCCTGGGCCTGGGCGCTCGGGGGAGAGGGGGTCACTATGGGTTGATCCAGAGTAGGGAAGCCCGAGGTGAGGTCTGATCCTCTCACAGCCTCCGTGGGGACTGGGCTAATGAGGACCTGGTGCAGGAAGGTGGTGTCGTCCTGGGGCTGGGGGTGTGGCAGCGACGTAGCGTCTTCTGGAGGGGGAGGGTGTACGCTGGGCGCGTGGTCGAGGCTGACGGTGGACAGCGGCCGTTTGTCCGGTCGGGTCCTGCCAGGAGACGGCCGGCGCAGGCGGTCGCCGGCGGGAAGGCACGGGGTGCGGCGGGAGTAGTCGTCGTGGAGACGGCTGAGCGGCGACAAGGGGGAGGTGGGGGAGGGGCTGGGGGAGGGGCTGGTTCTGCGGCGGACGGTGAGGTCTGTCATGCTGCCCACCAGTTTCAGCATGTGGCCCTTGGCCCTCAGGGGACTCCTCCAGCGGCCGGGGCTGCGGCCCCTCTGCGCCACAGAAGGGGAGCCGGCTGGCCCCTCATCGCCTGGGGGACAGTCGGCCCCGGGGGGCCCTGGGGAGCCTGGCCGGGGCGAGGGAGGGGCGGGCGAGGTAGGGGAGGTGGGCGAGGTAGGGGAGGGGGGCGAGGGAGAGGAGGGGGGCGAGGGAGAGGAGGGGGAGGTGGCCTTGCGTCTCAGCTGGCTCTTGAAGAGGTGCAGGTTGTCAGCGCTCCTGCTCAGTCTGCTCAGAATGTTCCTGTTTGCGTTTCCGCCCCCGCCCTCCTCTGAGTGGAGGTTGGCCTCTGATCCCGACCCCAGGGTCGGCTTCTGATTGGTCGTGACGCCCCGGTCCAAACTCCCCAGCTGTTTCCCCTGTCCCGTGTCGAGCAGCAGGATGCGTCCTGCTCCGTACGCTCGTCGGATACTCTGGGAGAAACGAGTGTTCCTCTGCAACCCTCCTTCCTCCTCCTCCTCCTCCTCCTCATTCTCTGAGCCATAGGGACTTATCGCAACAAACTGCGAAGCTAGTTGATTGGCGCCATTCTTCTGCCCTGGGTAACGATTGGTCGAAACGACGCCATTGACCCTGTCTTGATGGGCTTCCGGGGCAGACTGTCCATCCTGATTGGCTGTCCCTCGGCTCTGAATGCCCTGGAGAACTGAGGAGCGGAGCTTCTTGAAGGAGCCCAAGACCCCCGGGGCAAGCAGGCCCGGCCAGGCCTGGGTCCCACTGCTGCCGTGGGTGCCCTGAAGGGAGGAGGGCGTCTCAGGAGCCCGGCTCTGCCCAGAGAGGGTGCTTTTCCTCTGGCTGGAGAAGAGCTTCATGATCCTGGAGCTGTAGGGCTTGGCTTCAGGGTGGCCTGTGACAGGGCCGGGCCAGGCGGTACTGTTCAGCCCGTTGATCCTGTGTGGGTCAGGGTTCAGCGGCTGCACATCAGCCCCACACGCAGGCGGTCGGGACGGGGGCGGGGTCTGCTCCACGTGTCCTTGGAGAGGGTAGATGTCACTGAGGGGACGGACCAGGCCTGGGAGCTGGAAGTGTGGGTCATCTATGGAGGAGGGAAGGCAGGAGAGGGAATCCTCAGTGTTGGACAAGGCTCCATCCTTCTGTCCTGCCTGAGTAGAGAGAAAACAGTCAGGCTACCGGTGGAACCCATTGTCTAGATGGATGAGAGTGGAAAGACCCCAAGGTGTATTGCTTAAAACAACAGCAGGAGAGTTGATGCTGGAAAACTGAGAAAGGGACAAGAAAATACTTTTTTTATGTTCAAGATGGAGACGTGCTAGTGGCAGCCGCTCCTGTGATTCTAAAATAAATTAAACTCCTTTAAAAGCCCTCCTTTCCAGTGCAGTTCAGTAAGTGAGAAATCGACGTCATTCTTGCCGTGTCATCATTCTGAAATTCAGAGAACATGCCATCACACACAGCTGCTGAACAGACACAAGGAGTGTGAGAAACTGTGTGGGGGAGATCATTTGTCACAGCGATAATGCTATGCATTCTTCCCTTAACCGGCATGTGAAAAGTGAACGTTCCCAAGAAACGCTTTTCAGAATCACTGTGTTTACGTTGAGTCAGTAGCTGCTCAGTGTTGACTCCCTTTTGTGCAGGGACACTTACAGTGTGTGCTTAAGAGTGTGTCGGAGGGCCTGCGTATCCGTGTGTGTGTGTGTACAGTATGTGTGAGCAACAGAAGAAGACATAGGAAGTATGCAGTGTGTGTGGGAGTGTAGCCTAGGTTTCCTAGGCTAAAGGAGAGAGACAGGAGAGAGGGGAGAGAGAGAGGAGACAGAGAAGGGATAGGAGAGAGAAACTGAGAAAAAGAGAGGAACAGAGAGAGAGAGAGAGAGAGAGAGAGAGAGAGAGAGAGAATCAGAGAGAAAGAGAGAAACAGAGGGAGCTATGTGCATGTTTTCCAGGGCAGTGTGTTTTCTCTCCTCCCCTGGAGAGTAAGGCCCGGGTGGGGAGGAGACTGAGCGGGCTGTGAGGAAGGAGAACAGCAGTTAATGCAGCACACTCTTTGATGAGAGGCTTTGCGGGCATGACTAAGCAATGAGAATCGCTAATCCATTGTGATTAATGCAACAAATTGGCCGCTTTCCTCCGGAGTGGGCCGAAGGGAGAGGTGAGCGGGAAGGAGAGAGGGGAACGGTCCAGACGCCCATCCACCTCCGTCCTCCATCTCGAGGGGAACTGAGTCGCAGAACCTCATGTTCTCCAGCTGAGAACCCTAACCTCTCAGAGGCTCTCCTTGGATCCCAGATCTGAACCTCTGTCTCTCAGTCTCTCTCTCTGACTCTCAGAGAGACAGTCTCTCTGTCAGTCTCTCCCCCCCCCCCCCTCTCCCTCATCAGTGAGTCACCCTGGCAAGACCATATCTTTTAATTGAGCAACATCAAAAGGAATCGTACAGTTACTAGTCACTCTCACTTTTGTCCTCCTAGGCAGGCCTCTCGCTATGCCTCTGAAGGAGTTTGTTGATATACCCCCTTCACCAGATGGACTATCTCAGGCCTAATTCTCCTCTTGGGCTGCTCCTCTTAGTTTAACCAACTCACTCATTCACTCTCACTCCAAACATAAAACAGAGAGCAGCCAGGCACCAACACTGAAACTTGTAAACACAACTGAGATATGTTGAGGCGTAGGTTACCAGCTAAGCCTGTTTCCAGGCCCAGGTTTTGACTTATATCCAGCCTCTTCTCTTGAATCTGCTTGATATTTTGGAATGAGATCAGGGTGAGGTCTACTTTAGGCTGACTTCCAATCAGATGAAAAGCTGATATGTAGAAACTCACACAGCCTCTATTTTGTATTTTTGTTTTTTACAAACCCTATCTAATATAATCCCCACCTTATCTGCCTCTGCCATCCACACAGGACCCCTATGCCCACTGACGCCAGCAGTCACAGCCCAGTTACCATCTGCAACACTTGGCAGGTCCAGATCACACAGGTGAGGGAGCGATCCCATTTCATAGGGAGAGTCACGTAGGCTGGATATTGAATCGAGGAGACCTAGACTCCACGCATCAAGTCACAGCCTCATAAATGGAGCTGAAGTCACTGGCTTTCAGATCTGTGTTCTTAGCCCACTCTAAAACAACGGTTTTCAGAGAAATATTTTGCACTGTTGCAAAACGCTCCTTTCCGCTTGTGTGTGGTTTGGGCTTAAGGCTAAACGATACTGCACTAAAGATAACCTAAGAGATTCACTTTTACTGTCGAGTATTAAGATAGTCTTCCGACCTCCTTCCTCCACTGTTTACAGAGAGGCCCCCAGCCCAGTGTTTCTGAGGCTCTGTGTTTCTGAGGCACAGTGTTTCTCAGGCTCAGTGTTTCTGAGGCTCAGTGTTTCTCGGGCCCTGTGTTTCTCAGGCTCAGTGTTTCTGAGGCTCAGTGTTTCTGAGGCTCAGTGTTTCAGTGTTTCTGAGGCTCAGTGTTTCTGACGCTCAGTGTTTCAGTGACTCAGTGTTTCTGAGGCTCAGTGTTTCTGAGGCTCAGTGTTTCTGAGGCTCAGTGTTTCTCAGGCTCAGTGTTTCTCAGGCTCAGTGTTTCTGAGGCTCAGTGTTTCTGAGGCTCAGTGTTTCAGTGTTTCTGAGGCTCAGTGTTTCAATGTTTCTGAGGCTCAGTGTTTCAGTGTTTCTGAGGCTCAGTGTTTCAGCGTTTCTCAGGCTCAGTGTTTCTGAGGCTCAGTGTTTCAGTGTTTCTGAGGCTCAGTGTTTCAGTGTTTCTGAGGCTCAGTGTTTCAGTGTTTCTGATGCTCAGTGTTTCTGAGGCTCAGTGTTTCTCAAGATCAGTGTTTCTGAGGCTGCTTGCTAAGCGGCGGCTCCTCCATGTGGGACCTCTGCTTCTCCAGAGTTCATTAAGCGCTCAGGACGAGCCCCCCCCCACACAAGTGCCAGCTGGAGCCAGCCTCAGATTACACTCCCAGAGTGGATGACTGTTCACACACACAACATGTATTAAACTTGAACCAAAACATGGACGTGGGGGGGGGGGGTATTTTCCTCTACCTCCCCCCCCCCCCTCACACACACAAACACACTAGACAAAGATATCCTTTCCCATAAAATTCACGCAGGAGGAACAAAGAGAAAGGCACTCTCTAGCATCTACTACATTCCTTTTGGGCTGGAAGTTTTATACAAGAGCCATAAACACCACACAACCATTAGTGAACTCCTGCCCCCAATTCACCTCCAGGGAGGTACAGCATGCCCCCAGGCTAGGCTCATGCTAATTATGGCGAGACAGAAATATTGCGGTTGTACTACAGGCTTTATTCTGCATTTTTCAAAATTTCTTAATAAGTTCAGAAAGAGACAAATAACCCTACAGCAGTCCAGCTGGCCTTCCTCAGCCGGCTGTAGCCTACTTGTCTGAGAGTTTGAACCCTGCTTGCTTGCAAGCTAGTTAAGCTACAACAACAGTGAAGAGAACTCAACGGGCATGCTGAGCCAAATGATCTAAAAGTCAAGTAAACATAGTGCTTCCACGTT
The DNA here is from genome assembly GCF_021917145.1 of Hypomesus transpacificus. Taxonomy (NCBI): domain Eukaryota; kingdom Metazoa; phylum Chordata; class Actinopteri; order Osmeriformes; family Osmeridae; genus Hypomesus; species Hypomesus transpacificus. Next base: position 1,157,734 of record NC_061067.1, read on the forward strand.
GGAAACATGTTTTGTATGTAAGTGTGTAATTTGTGTTTGTGTGTCTCATCTCTCTAAGATCTCTGAGGAAATACTGAAAGAGACTTGAATGACTTTACTGTCCAGCCAATGCTTCAGAAAAGAGTGTGTGTGTGTGTGTGTCTGTGTGTGTGTGTTCCTCTTGTCTTCCAATACTAATCTGATTACGAGGGCTTTGCTAGTCTGCAAAGCACTGGTTTCATCTTTAAGATAATCACACAGAGTACTATTCAGCAAAATCAACTAAAACTATGATACTCTGAATGGTGTAATGAAGTCTAATCTACGGTGGGGAAAGATGGGACAAATGATAAAAATGGCTGAAATGTAATTATGTAATTAATACACTGCCCATTTTTTGGTAGCAATATAATCTGCCTCCTATGATATCATATGGTTGTCCAGGCCTCATATTTCAAGGGAAAAGGGAAGCTTCTCCGTGTCTTCCTCAGGTTACATTTACATTTAGTCATTTAGCAGACGCTCTTATCCAGAGTGACTTACAGTAAGTACAGGGACATTCCCCCTGAGGCAAGTAGGGGGAAGTGCCTTGCCCAAGGACACAACATCATTTGGCACGGAGGGAATCGATCCGGCAACCTTCTGATTACTAGCCCGACTCCCTCACCGCTCAGCCATCTGACTCCATTTTTCAAGGGAAAAGGAAAGCTTCTCCGTGTCTTCCTCAGGTTAGGGCTTTAACAGTAGGCTTGCCTTGTGATGAAATCTCATATCTTGTATTGACCCACTTCCTTTTTTTGGACCAATGCAGATATGGAGAACACGCCCCCTTTAACGTGAGAAGCCAGGTACAGCAAAGGATCTGGGAGTGTCAACCACTCACTCTTCCACTAAATAACTCACCTGATCTCCTGTGGTTTGTCATAGAAAATCTAGCACCTAGAAACTTAAAACCACACAGAGCACCAACCTTAAAGGGGACAAAACCCAACCGCCACTTAGTAGACGGTCAAATATTTGTTAAATAAACAAAACATGATCAATCATGATTAGTAAATATCTAATGAGATATCAGATCCAACCACAAGCTCAAAGGCGTTACAAACAGCCCATATTGTGTGTGGCAAGCAGGGTATCAGGCTACCTATCAACACAACCCTACAAAATAGGAGGTGGAACTCTGGAAATTGTTAGGAGACAGAGTTAAACTGATCAACTTTTGACAAAGTTGTCCGGAGGTTCTTACTTTGTAGCCTATATGGATAGAATTATCTACACAACCTCCTTTTTAGTTGGATTTTACATAAACATACCTCCAGCTTTAACCCTTTCATGGGGCACCGACAAAGTTGCATTACAATTTCTAACGTTCAATATAGGCAAGGATAGGCCAATCTGTAGTAGCTGCGTTTTACAGTGGACTTGAACAAATGCACCCTGGTTTGGTTGGTCAGAAAAACTATCCGTTCCATATCGTGTGCGTTCTGACGACTGAATCGTGCAAGTTTTGTTTTACTGCAGTGACAGTCATTCTTTTTTAAATATTGTACTTTTTGATGTGTAAAAAGGTTGAGGTTTAGATGAGGCTTAGATGCTAAGGCAATTATGCAATGTAACCCTGTCAAATAAGCCCGCCAAGTATGTGGAAGTAAATAATGCTTATTTATTTGTTCATTTCATTAACTAGATTTCGCCATAAACCTCTTACTTTGTAGTTGCCCCAGTACCCACCCCCTTCATCACCTAGTCTAATGAGAGGCACTACGCTGCCTGCATCTCCAACATCACCATAACAACCGGGGCTATAATGCACCACAATAACCCCCCTCTACAGCCCGTTCAAGACAACACAAGCTGAAAAGTCAGTTACAACACAAATCACACCGATCGAATAGAAACCGATGATTGATGGAATGTAACGACCGACTCAGTCAACAACCATCAGCCGATTTCAATCTTGTATCACGTGAAAAACAGCAGCTTGCGTGCATGTTTATTAACTTTTTTCTTACCCTCCTCATAGTCGACGAGGTTGTCCGGTGATACCGCAGTAGTACCGAGGTATTTTACATCAACAACCGAGCAGCTGTTTTAGTAGGTTAGCCATCGGCAACTTGACCGAAAAGGCTGAGCTACTTGGAGGTCCAAAGGTCCGTCGAGTTTTACAATATATAGTTACATGGGGAAACATGTCGGAAGTGGGTGGCTAGCTAGCTGCTGCTGTACAAACTCTTGCAACATATTGTTTTTTAGATAAACGGCTAACTTGCTCTTTGCAAAGTAACGTTGGCTAACGCAAGCACTAGCAATCTGACTCAAAAGTTCGTCCCTTCCAGTACTTAACTGAAAACTCGTATATTGAACGATTCCAATAAATAATACCATCCGATTTGACAATGCAATTTGATGAATAAAATATTGCCAATTTTCACAAAGATAGCAGAAATCCGTTGAGGCTCATGAGTAGCACTCTAATGCTCAATTCTTTCAGACCAAGACCAAGGCGACTTGAGAAGCGCTAGCATCATCGGTGCACTTGTTGCAGTGATTGCTTGTAGGCGGAGCCATGGAATAGCAGCCTGTCTGAAAGGATGGTTTGAGTTTTTGACCGCAACACGACCATACAGACGTTAACCAATCAAGACGCATCCAAATGTGACCACGTAGAGTAAACCACGCCTACAGTTGGATGTGGTCCATTGAGAGAGAAAAAATAGCAATGCCATGAAGGATGATGCCGACGACAAGCGTTTCCTCCTACATTTTCCGGATTTGTTTGATAGATTATCTAGACAGGATCTTCCAGTTGTTGAGAAGAATAGAAAAACTGACGTTTTTCCTCATACCTTTGTCATCATCTTATTCCTTCTCCCTTACCTGGAAGTTCAAGTAAACATTTTACACCTTTAAAAAAATATTCTGTCTGGCACATTCCTCAGGTCTATAAATAGAAAATGAAAGACTGGGAAGCTTGGAAAGAACTACACAGAACTTTGCCCCCAAAATGTTTAATTTCAGTTGTTTAATACCACAATAGAGCTGTAAAACAAGCAACAGTATATCAAATCACAAAACAGATTTTTGTGAAAACAATAAAAAGCTAATAATTTCAGACAGAACACAGAATTAGAGTCTATTCAATTGCTCTAGCATTAAAAATGCCACTTATAAACACTGATTTAAATCACACAAAACATTTTTTTCACAAATGCATCATCACATACACATGACTAGACTTCTTCAATAACGGTCTGCAAAGTCAACCATCCTCCATCAGACACCAAAGATCAGGAACCCAGAGAAGGTGGTGTCATCATCCTCATCGGCAAACAGCCCGTTGAAGAGCTCACCCCCAGCCACCTGCAGCCACACCTTGTCCCCCACCTCCAGGTGTAACACGGTGCCCCCAGAAGCCTGGTCTTCGCTGCTCTGGTAGTTGTCCGTGGTGTGGATGACCTTCGCGCTGTTTTTCACCAGGGCTACCTTCACGTTGCGGGAGAACACGGTGATGTGATAGGTGAAGTAGTAGGCTCCGGCCTCCGCGCAAGTGAACCGGCCCGTCTTGGGGTCGTAGTGATTTTGCCGGTTGTAGAGGATTTTGTCAAACCGGATGGGTGCATTGGCCGCTGGGAGTTTGGATTGTTCGGTAAGACCGACGGAAAAGGCGCTTTTGGGGAGAACGAATGTGTCCCCCTTTTCACCCTTCTCTCCGGATTCTCCCCTTGCCCCTCTATCCCCCCGATAGCCTATGCTGCCTTTGTTGCCTGGTGGGCCAAAATCTCCTTTGGGACCAGGTCGTCCTGGAGGTCCTATGGGCCCCTGGATACCTCGGTCCCCTTGATATCCGATTTCCCCCTTCGGGCCCTCTGGCCCTATAGGCCCCACATCTCCCTTGAGCCCAGGGGGTCCTGGTAATCCAAGCTCCCCCTTGGGGCCCTTCAGACCCAAAGGCCCCGGGACGCCCTGGGGGCCCATCTTACCTGGAACCCCCCTTTCTCCATTCTCTCCCCGCCTGCCTTTAGGTCCGACTAGACCTTCTGTACCTGTAAATCACATAAATTCATTTTGTGGTAACCGAGACAATAACTCATCAAAATGAGGTTGAACACGGAAGAGTAACTAGAAATACATGTTCTTGTCACATGACAGATCACCTTTCAGTGATGTCATTGATCTGCCTTTTTAAGTGTTCTTACCAATGTCCCCCTTGTCTCCTTTGGATCCATCCAGTCCCTTTGGTCCGCTGGCACCCATTTCACCTTTTAACAAATTAACAAAAAAATGCAAAATCATTTTGCGAAAAACACCTACTGAATGCATGCAAGTAGATGACAAGTATGCATAATCAACAAAAACAAAGATACTCAAAACCTCTCTGATCTCACCTCTGTCTCCCTTTTCACCTTTAAACCCATCCCGGCCATCTCGGCCCGGCAAGCCATTGTGGCCAGGATCTCCTGGTATTCCTGGATGTCCACAAGCAAATGCACTCTTCTTGGGATCTTCATCTGCTGCCCCGCTCTGCACCACCACCAGGAGGAGGAGCAGAGCGATGCAGGGGCGCTGCTCCAGCATGGGCCCTCTAAAGCCTTCGCTTCGACACCAAACCGCCTGATACACGATGCTTATTAAACGCGATGCACCACACACACAGTGTCACACACGACTGTGCTCGCCTCACATCTCAGGGGAGTCCGCACAGACACACAAACGCAGCTGAAGACACGTCCACACAGGGCACACGCTGAGTAGAGAGGGAAGAACAAAGTTGAACGAGAAGGAGACTAAACACCAATCAGATTCTCATGCACTTTACCAGAACCATTTGTGACATCATACTGCTCAGCCAGCTGTCCAATTGGTGTGACAGGAATCTTGGATTACTTATTCTGTCCTCCTCTATGGTTCATTGCTTTTTGCCCTTGACCTTCTATGCTTCTCCATTTTGAGTCAAGGTAATGATCAGCCAAACTTGACCAATGCAATTTCAGAATACAATTCTCCATAGTTCATATTCATAGAACCTGTATCCATGTCTCTCCACTTAATAAAGTTGGCATCCCATAGATGATTGTGCAACTTTTGCTATGTAATTCTATTCAAAATGAAAGACATAGGAAAATGTGATTCACTTTGATGTCATATTTGTACTGGCTGAGATTTGATTTAGTTTGCTTTATCTAGAATGTCAGAGCATCAATCGCTACCGGTTAGTAAATGAAGTCAACAAGCACACAACACAAGGAACCCTTTAGATGTGGGGATGGTCATTCATGCATGCTTTTTTCATTGCATTCATTTAAAACATTGATACTTAAATGCTGTTAACAGCTTGACCCCATAATTAAACTAATGTTATAAACTATGACTTTTTAAATTGGTGTTTTACAGCCTCACCTCCAAATAGCCCAGTTGATTGCGCTTGTCAGGCAACATTCTCCTTTTCTTAATAGAGCTAGGACTAAGATGCACTTACAAAATACATAACTGCAACTGTTTATTTCATGAATTTATTTGTCAATATCCTCTACACACAAGCCTTTATATATAAACATATTAAATAATGTAAACTTGACAGAACATTAAAAAACACTTTTATTCAAGCACTATCCTGGTATTAACAAGTAACCAAATAATCAGAGCCTCTCTTTCATATGTGGCGGCTATTACACAATCATTAAGTGGCCTGAGCTCAAAACATACATGAACACAGATTTAACAAAAACAGAACGCAAGTTAAAGGGCATACCACAGAATTAACACAACTCATGAGTATCCTCGTTTGAAGGCCAGTACTGTACGGAACAGGAAATAGTTACTTAAGTCACTTACAATAAATGACATCTTGTTTTGTGAACCAGGCACAATGTGATGTTGATTTGGTTACAGCAGGTACTGCAACAAGTTGTCGGACTAGACAGTAGAGGCACAACCCTTCATCGAGTCACTTTGAAGTAAAAGTGAAAGCATGAACAGCTACACTCCTCGAGTCCTCGTAGTGAACCCAACCAAAGCAATAAACTATGACACAACACATTTTCTGTAAAAAAAATAAAATAAATGATAAAACATGCCATCCTAATGCATTTCTGCTGTGATGTATAGACCATGTGTAAAGTACAATTTAGCTTGTGTACCGATATTCTGAATTCAAGTTGCTTTTTTCTGTCAGGCACCACTAGCTGAGCCATATGGCAGGATGTAAGACAGGCCCATGAGGTAGGGTCACTCGAGAATAGGGAATAAGCATTAAGCAGTCGAGGTCTATGGGATTTAGGAAGAGATTAGGGAGAATGGGGAACTGTTTTGTATAGGAAGAAACAGCAAAGAAACAGTGGAATCCATCGATTAAGCTTCGAGAAGCATGGAGGTGTTTGGCTTTGTCGCGGTAGGGGGGGAGCACAGGCTGGCATCCTTATCCAGCGGGAGCTGATCCTACATGATCTGCCGGTGCATGCCGTAGCCTGTCATACCAGACTGGGAGGCCCCACGGTTGCTGCCCATCTGCAAGCCAATCAAACTCTGGCCCTGCCGAAGCTGTTCCTCAGAAAACTCCCTCCGATTCCCCTGGGCTTTCCTACACAGTGGCAACATAGGGGCATGGAAGTCAGCTAAGGTTAAGGTTAGAAGCCCCTGCATTCAGTCCTGAAAAGGTGAGTTGATCGTCTACATTGAGATGATGATGATAGAATACGTTGGTTCAGTCACAATAGGGTAATTGAAAACACAGTTTTGACATAAGACATTCATAGTGAAACACAAGAGGGAATTAGGTTACATACAGAACTGAAAGTTCTCTCCTTACCTGTGGAACCAGTCACGGTCACCACGGTAATGCCCGTCGTCCTTGGTGACAGCAACATTGCCCAGAGCCATCAGGGTTCGCTGAACAGCAGCCATGTCTTTCCCTGTGACCAAAGACACACACCTCACAAACAATGAACTCCACCCAGACAGCTTGGAAGATACACAACATTCCTGCAAACAGGTTACTGTTGTTGTTGAAATATTCAAAGTATTTTCATACAATACTTTGACCTATGCATGCAAGTGTGTGCGTTACATAATTATGTTGTTACATTAAGCTGTCATTATTGTGATGGTTAGCTTCATTAGTATGCTGTTTGTAGATTAGGGAGTATAGACAGAGATGATGGAGGCTGAGTAATGTTTTACAACTGCAGCAAGAGACTCTTCAATAAATCATAACCCCACCCTCCTTACCTTCCCAGAGGTCCACAGTCTGGAAAATGTCTGTTGTATTGACACCGTAGGCCTCGGCTGCTTGAAGGAACTGGGAGATTTTCTCCATCTGCTTGAAGGCCATCTGGGTCTCTGGAATCTTCTTTATGGGCTCCTTACCCCTTGGGTAAAGACTGTTGATGAGCCTACAAAGGATCTGAAATAACAAGACAAAGAGATAGAGAGAAAGAGGGAGAAAGAGAGAGAGACAAACAGATAGACGACAAAACCAAATGACAGTTTATTTTTTAATTTAGACATACATTGTTCTTTCACAATATTCCACAGTAATTTGGAATACTGACAGTTCCATCCATGAGCCAGGTCTGAAAACTCTGCTTTCCAGGCTGTGGCCGCTCCATGTTCCCTCCACACTGGGCTACAATCCAGTCCAGCAGCCTGGCCTCAAGGTCCTGGTCGTACTTCTGATCAATCTTCTCCTGCACCTCCCTGCTCAGCCCGTAGCTGGGTCCTCTGTTAGCCATGTCTGCCTGCTCAGTCTCACTGATGCTGGAAGAAAATGATAGAAAATTGATTTTCAAGTTATCTAAAAATGTCCCACTTCTGAAAATCTCCCACTGCAATTTGGGGATTTATGCGACTCTCTGATTCCAACATCGGTTAGAGAAAGGAGAATATAAAACTAATTGTAATTCGCAAAAGATAAATAATGGAAAAGATCACGTGTTTTTAATCAATGCAATCAATTTAACTGATTTCCTGTCCTTTTCCAATTCGTTCTCTTCCATTCAGTACCGCTGTTGTGTCCCTAAAAGAACAGTCACATAAGGCGTGTCCCTGGAGACTGGGCTGGAAGGGTGTGGTCCTGAGCATCTGTCCCGTACAGACACATACTAAAGAGATGCGTGATAGCCAAACATACCTATTTTAATCTAGTGATAACAATAAAATATCAAAGCAATTGTATATTCTTGGCTAAAGCCTACTGAACAAACTATAAACTTTTATAGTGCAAAGAAAGAAAATGCGTATCACTAGGATTATGGATTGAAATGTGTCTATCCTCCTTTGTTGAAGGGTAATATCTGGCTTAAAGCCACCAAGTTTTTCCAATTCAGCATAAAATACAATCAATGACGTTACACGTGCGAATAAAAACGAATGCGTCATGCTTCGATTAAACCTATAACAGAATAGAAGCTATACAATTGCACTACACTTACTGAAGTGAGAAGGAGATGCTTTTTCTTTCCGTTCCGTACCGTTGGGTTAATTCCGCTGAACTGGGCAGGGCAGAGGATGCTAAAGTGCTGAAGCATCCATGAAGCGCGGCAACGGCGCGTGTGAGCGTGCGTGCGAGTATATGAGACGAATCTGAGCTCAGTGTCCGGTAGCGGCACGTCACCCGTTTTATACGCGGGTGCCTAAAGGAGGTGGTCCCTTGAGATGCCTGATACAGAATGCGACATGACACCACTCTAGGGCAAACCCTGTCGAAGCTTATATCAACTGACCACAATACAACCGAGTGTTTTCTCAGTTTTGTACTACTACTTTTGTATTCTTGTATTCTTCTACCTTCTAAGCTACCTGGCCTAAAACGAGATGCACATGGCATTGACCATTACACTTCCTTGCAACCTGTCTCAGTTTCAATGCTGAGAGCGATTGCTCAGTTTTAATTATGTTAGAGCTTATTGAGTTGGATGTCTGCTCTGTCAGGCTGGTGCAGTGAGAGCACAGTACAGTTCCTCGTGTACTGCAAGCAAATGATATTCTATTCTACACTTGAATAACATTCTACACCAAAGATATGAGGAATAAGGCAAAATAAGAGTATTTTCAGAGTCAAATGTAAACGAAGTTTATGGGTGAGTTACATTGTTTATTAAACTGTACACATCAACCCAGTCACAGTTAAGGTAATCTGTCAAATTCTCACATTATACAGTTTGTAAAGACTTATGATGTATTTCCTGATCTTTAATATATCCTGATCTTTAATATATCATCCCCAGTACTTGTCATTTTAGGATTTTTCCTTAAACATGTTAATCCATTCCAGATATATTGATTTACACCCATCTCTTTTTCACACTCTGAAGCCTGGACATGGGAATTATGTCCTATGGGTTATGTTTGGATGGGGAGTTGACTGATTGCATACCTTCCCTATAGGAGTGAAAGGTCAAAGCAGCACTTAGCAGATCTGAGAGTGTTACTGCTGCCTGCGACGTTTCGGCCCATTGAACACAGAGGTCCACCGGCCAATCACGTTAATCAACGGTGTACTGGGTGCCACACAACTAGGCTTGGTTGAAAGACCTAATACGGATACAGTATTGGTTTAATGGGATGTTCTGCCCCTAAATCAATTAGACGCAGCTACATTACACAAAACCATTTCTTATTGTAATCTCAACCTACCAATCTAACCTATAAGACCATAGGGAATGGGTTCCTCAGCTAATTGCATTTCCTGAGGTCGTTGGTTCCTTCCCTACGTTTGTGGCTGCGTGTTCTCCTACGTAACTGCATTGATTTGGATGCAGGGAGAGAACGTTTTTTACGTCAGTGACAACATTCCCATCAGATGCTCTCAGAGGGTTGAAGATATACCTATTTCTGTGTGTATGACACCCAAGGTGGTTCCATCGAGGTGTAGGGCATGGCTGGAGAAACTGTGGGAGAAGACACAGAGGAGACCTGCACTGGGGTGTGCAGAGGCTTTATTGGCCAGGGTGATGGATGGTAAAAAAAGGCACAGGAGAGGCACAGCTCAGGTCAAAAGGACCAGGACGCTACGTCAGACGAACAGCACCAGCAGTCCCTGTTAGAGCTCCTACCACGACAACACTGTACAGAGTAAACTTGGACGAGTAAAAAGCTAACTCCTAATAGCAGAACGGGCCAGGGATTCAGACGAGATCCTCGTCTTTACAGTTTGTTCTTGTGATGCTCCTCCTTTCACCGTTTTTTTTTTTTTTTTTTTAAACTGACGACAAACTAACAAGAACTTTACTGGAGGAGGGCTGGAGCTGGGGAGGGGAATAGACGGGGATAAGAGGTTATTTTTGGCAGAAAGACACCTGATTGGCTGATTGTTTGGGGAGGGGAGGAGAGGGGAGGGGATGATTACCATCTCCACACTTCCCCCTTATCCTCCCTTCCGAGCGCCCCTTCCCTCCCCAACTCAGACCAAGGTGGTCAGCTTGTCAATGAGGTCATCGATGGTGTAGACCATGAGCTTGATGTCGTCCTTCTCGGCCATGCGGTGCTGGCCGTGCCGGCGAAGGATGACGTCCACGTCGGCGCTGAGGACGCGCTCGGCCACCTGCATGGAGATGTGCCAGGGCACCTCCTCGTCCTTCAGGCCGTGGATGAGCCTGACGGGGCAGGTGATGGGGATGGGGCTCTGGAGAACACAGTGGTTCTCGGCCTCCCGCAGCATCTCCATGCTGAAGGTGTAGAAGCCGTCTTCACTGTGCTTGGTGGGGACTGTCCAATCGCCCTTGTCTTCAAACACCTTACGGGCCTGGTTTGACAGAAAAACATAACGGGAAATATTATTAAATAATTCGAAATATATTCTGATTATATAACGTTACCTGGGTTGTTGTCCAATATTTTTTTTACAACGCTTTATTTCCCCTTTAGATAATCATTGAGGCTTTTCGATCGGACCTTAACAGGCTGTTAGTTCTCACCTCTAAAGATAAAGACTTGAAGGACGTGACAAAGTGGTCCGCTGCTGTGGAGATGCCCACCAGAGCGACCGTCTTCTCTGGCCTGGCGATGGCTGCCAGCAGCATGAGCCAGCCCCCCATACTGGAGCCCACCAGGATCTGCACACAGGCAGCGAGAAAGGTTACACACATTAACATTTACATTTAGACATTTAGCAGACGCTCTTATCCAGAGCGACTTAAGAGTAAGTAGAGGGACAATTCCCCAAGGCAAGTAGGGTGAAGTGCCTTGCCCAAGGACACAACGTAATTTGCACGGCCGAGAATCAAACCAGCAACCTTCTGATTAATAGCCCGGTTCCCTAACTGCTCAGCCATCTGACACACGGAGCCTAGTTTGCATTTAGGCACCTTGAAGTGGTAGTTTTACCTGGGCCTGTATGGATCGTTGTTTTATTTCTGTTTTGTGTGTTCAAATGTAATTGTTTACATAATGTATCACAGATCGGATGAAAGTCCAAAGTGAGGGCCAGGATGAACTGTAGCACAGTTTGGCCTGACACCACGAATAGGTTTAGCACAGCACCATCTTGTGGAGCTAACATGAATAACTGCATTAATCCCACAGGCAACAAAATTCTGTGATTGTCATACACATTTTGGATAACTTAATCTGTCTTGGGAAAAGCTTGTGGATGTGATCTCCCTCACATTACCTGTGGTCCTTCTGCTAGCTCATCCAACACAAACAAGACATCTTTCTTCCAGGTGCCGATTGTACCTTCTGTGAAAACCCCTTCTGAAGCTCCATGACCAGTGTAGTCAAACCTGGTGCCCCACAAACACAAAGTACTTAGTCAAATATGTGATAGACATAAACCTTCACCTAGTCACTCCATAAGGCGGAGTTATATCATTACCCAACAACTAACAACTGTTCTGTTCGGGTATTTTACCTGAGGTATGAGTGTCCCAAAGACTTGCAGAACTCTTCCAGGGCTTCTGCCTTCTGTCCGTTCATGCTGGAGCCATAACCAGGCAGGAACACTACACCTGGGCTTTTTCCTTTCACTTTACGGTAGGCCAGTTTAGGAAGGTCTTGTCGTGTTACAAACTGCACAACTGAGGATTTATGCCGTACTCCTGGACCATAAACACAAATGAAAAATCATAGACGGTTGCAGCATGTAAAATGAATGGCACCCTTTGTGTTGTAATGGTGCCACGGTAATTAAAATCCATGTAAATAAGTGCTAAATGTAGCTAGGCATAGCAAAGATTAATTTTGGTGGCCTAATACAAATGACATTTTGAAAACTTTTAGGCTATGCCGTTGCCAATGAACTTGTTAGATTTGAACGGTGTTTGTTCACTTGTGTTGTTGACCCATAAGTGGTATGCCGTAGTTGAAAGCTTTACTTTCCGATCAAGGACTTATCACTATCAGTGTGATCTAGTTAGGGTTTGGTGGACAACATTCCAACAACTCCATGCGTCTTTACTATCTGCGATCTGAACTGTTCAACAGTACAAACACCACTACTCTTTCCATGTTAGATAATTAGTGTTGAAACATTTTCGGCGCAGGCTGCTAATCTCCAATAGAACATGACAGTAATTTATGGCTTCGCTCATAACCCTAGAATGTAGCAAGATCTACGAACAAGCGCAGTTGCCGCACAGTTTAGCAGTTACAAGAATTCAGACAGGGCCTGCTTGTGCCACACCCCCTAAGCGTATATTTTAGTTCAATTTCCTAACATTAATCGTAGATTTAAATTCCCTATTAAGTGGAATTTCATACTGACCTCCCCAAGGTTTTCGCGGAAAGGATGCCACTCCTCCATTTCTTAAAGTCTGCCTAAGTCCTTTGCAGCAAGACCTCAGCACAACGGCTGCCATACTGCTCTGCCACCAACTGGGGAAATAGCGCGAGACACGAGACTAGTGTGATTGATAGCTGCAGCAGCGAATCCCCTTTCACGTGTCTTTGGCTGGTATCTGCAAAGGTGGTTTGTAAAGAGTTTCCACAGGTCCTAAACCCAAATACTGTATTTTCTTCATTCAAACCTATGCATACCTAGTCTACTGTGTCCCTCAATTATATAGTTTTAATGGCTGTTTGTATGAAAATTATAGTGCAAGGCTCCATTTTGTCCATCACAAAAGTTTGCCAGCTGTGTGGGCCTATCGCAGTGCTATTCTAAGTTGAAGGAAACTTGTGTATTAATGATAAATTCTGATAATGTTGTGGCCTCATTTTTCATTTAACCGATCTCTGAAAGTCTGTAATGAAGGTACAGAAGGCTTAGTTTGCACCCTGTAAGTACAACTAAAAGGTAATAATCTTCGATTTGGACACAATTTATATAAGATTAATGCTTGAGGTTGTAAAAATATAAGATTAGACTGTTATTTGAAGCATGACTGTCAATTTTGTAACATGACTCAGTACGTCAGAGGCGGAAGGTCATGGAGCAGTAAAACGGAAGCTAGTCTAATAGCCCATCCGCCATTGTGGAATATAGTAAGGGATATTCCTATCAGGCATTAGTCAGTTTCAGAGTGAGTGATTCAGTGCAACGATAACCACATCGGCACCTTAAACATATCGTACTGCCACAAAGTGATCGATCACCCGAGACACAGTGTTGCATAGATCCGACGACCGAGGCAAACGTCGCCTGCATAGACTGATTGAATAACCCGAGACGAGAGAGAAAAATACCGGAGAGCAGAAGCAGGAGAAACCGTGGACAGTCACAAACAGTAATCAGTTTCGGTTCCTGGAGGATGTCTGCGACCACTGTCGATCAGGTAACTGCATCTTTCTCTACATCGTGTGTCGTTTCGAATACAAATTGTAAACATCTGAACTTTGTCAACATTCTTCCTTGCTGCCACTATTTAAATCACAATAGCCATGTCAGATTACAAGAAAAAAGTATTTGGTATATGATAGCAATTAGCTGTTATGTAGGCTAGCTTAGGCCGACCAGACGCACCGGCCGCAAACCCCAATCAACTCTAGCTATCGCCGGTTTCAGTGAGCTATTTAATGCGGCACATTTACTGGATGTGAGCGTGCACAACACTCGGTCAATAATGTCATTTGTAAGACTGTATTTTATAGGATGGCATTCAAGATAAACAACTAATCTGTTCCCCCCTCTTTTGCCTACTATGTGCATCACTATTTGTGGTAACAGAGACCCAAAGGACAAGGAAATAAAGGTGCGTATGTTATTTGAATATTGCTTCATGGGAATGTAGTTGTCAAATTGTCTCGGAAATGGATGACAGCTATGACAGTCATAGATGGAACACCACGAACCCCGCTGAAAACCCTTTAGGCTACATTAAATTATACTGTTTGTGATGCTGTTGATTTATGAACTCATTTTTAGCTTCTTCAACATGTTGGTCTTGATGTTTTGTGATTGTGTAAAAGGCCAGTTCCACCAACACCGTTTTATGAACTCAATATCCACTGTTTGGCGGTTTCCATGTTGTAAACTTTCAAAAGTAGGCAAAGTACCCTCACCCCCTGGTACTGCTTATGAATATCCTTGTGTTGTTACAATTTTAATACTTTGTTTTGCTTGGCCTAAGGTCACTGAAAGCAGCACTCCTCAGTTCATCACTTGTGATACCTGCAATATGCCGAACTTTGTAATAGAGATCCTGTTGTAACTGTCTGGCAAATCTGCCCCTGGAGCATTTGATGTTGCAGTTAAGACATGTCATTGTTTCTAGGCACTTCTGCAATTGAGACATTATTGTGAGACTCTAGTTGAGCAATTGAGATGTTACTCTGTGGTATTATAATTATTTGTTCACCAGACATTTAATTAACTAGCTACTGTAATTGAGATGTTATTGAAGTGTTGCACTGTAGTATTCTCATGTTCACCACACATGGTATTTAAGAAGAGGGTGTTCTTTGACAATAACTAATGTATACAAACTATTACTTGACTCTGACCTAAAATAGTGTAGAACTATGCACTTCTGACCCATGATCTATTGCAGTACTTTCTATATGCACTATTTCTATGTTGCTTTGGATAAGTGTCTGCTAAAATGTCAAATGTCATGTTCTGCCCAGGTATGCAACACAAGATGCAAAGTGCTGCTTGGTGAAAGTATGTTTTGCCCTGCAAAGTTCCTGTAGGAATGTTGCTTTGGGTTTCAATAAGAGTCATTTCTCTCTCTGAATACAAATGTCTTTCCCTTTTCAAACAGTGCAAAACGGATCAATGCATCAGAAGGATGGCGTAAACGATGATGACTTTGAGCCTTACCTAAGCAGCCAGACAAACCAGGTGAATCTTCTCTCCCCCTTCAAATCTGCCATTCTGTGTGACCATGTTATGGTGTGGAAAAATCTTGTGTTATCTGCTCTGCAGGTCAGTTTGAACCCTCAGAGGGGTGTTCTGGTGAAGAAGATATTGTATGTAAATAGCCCAATTGTGAAAATAAACACAAATAAGAAATCAAGGTCAAGAAATGATTTTCGGGAACCTAGTCAATGGTGCTACTACTAATACTCTGACAGACGATTTAAATGTTTTATGTTTCTACTTGTTGCTACGGACAACCTGTCTTTGATGTAACTCGTGTCCTTCAGAAACACAAATCATTCTTTTTGAAACCAAAGCATACACTGACTTTCTAAGCATCTTGCTACTGTGAGGGTTTAGTAGAGAGGGCAAGATGAATGCTGATATTGGATACTGTTATAAAGGCCAGTCCATTTACTGACATCCTAGTCCTGTCTCCCTCTTACACAGAACAACAGCTACCCACCAATGTCCGACCCTTACATGCCCAGCTACTATGCTCCATCCATCGGTTTCCCCTACTCCCTGGGGGAGGCGGCCTGGTCCACGGCGGGGGATCCCCCCATTCCCTACCTGACCACTTACGGACAGATGAGCAATGGCGAGCACCATTTTATCCCTGATGGTGTTTTCAGCCAGCCGGGAGCCTTGGGAAACACCCCGCCCTTTCTCAGTCAGCACGGTTTCAACTTCTTCCCCGGCAACGCAGACTTCTCCACCTGGGGCACCAGTGTCTCCCAGGGCCAGTCCACACAGAGCTCCGTCTACAGTAACAGCTACGGCTACGCCCCCAGCTCCCTGGGCAGGGCCATCGCTGATGGACAGGCTGGCTTCGGTAGCGACACCCAGCTCAGCAAGGTCCCGGTGCTGAGCAGCATCGAGCAGGGCATGACGGGGTTAAAGCTCGGCACGGACATGGGGGCAGCCGTCACCAAAACCGTGGGCTCCCCGCTAGGCGGCACGCCAGGCATGAGTAGCATGGCAGCCAATAACATGCCTCCGTCTGTGAGCTCTTCCGCCCCCAAACCTACTTCCTGGGCCGCCATCGCTAGGAAGCCTGCCAAGCTCCAGCCCAAGGTCAAACCCAAAGTCAACATGGGAATGGGGGGTTGTGCCATCCCCCCTCCCCCTATCAAGCACAACATGAACATTGGCACCTGGGACGATAAGGGCTCCCTCAACAAACCCCAGCTAGCTCAGGCCATGATGCCCCCCCAAACCCTGGTGCAACAGCCTCTCATGGGGCAACCCCAGCCCCTGCTCCAGAGCCCTCTTCCTCACCAACACCAGCCCCAACACCAGCACCAGCACCAACACCAGCCCTTTCAGCTCCAATCCCTACAGTCCCCCCAGCACCCCCAGCCGATGCCCCCAGGACCTCCGCATCCCCACCAACACCCCCACCCCCATCAGCACCTTTCCTCCCAGCCTGGCCCCCCCCAGCCCCTCCATCAGCACCAACATCCCCAGCACCAACACCCCCAGCACCAGCACCCCGCCCCTCTGCCCAACCGCTGGGTCGCCCCCAGGAACCGGGGCAGTGCCTACAACCAGGGTGGGGGGGTGGAGGGCTTTGGCCTGGGCGGTGGGGTCCCCATGACTGCCTCTCCCTGCCCTGGGGAGGTCCACCCCGTTCTGGAGAAGCTCCGCGCCCTCAACAACTACAACCCCAAAGACTTTGACTGGAACTTGAAAAACGGACGTGTGTTCATCATCAAGAGCTACTCCGAGGACGACATCCACCGCTCCATCAAGTACTCCATCTGGTGCAGCACGGAGCACGGAAACAAGCGCCTGGACGCCGCCTACCGCTCGCTGGGCGCCAAGGGACCGCTCTACCTGCTCTTCAGCGTCAACGGCAGCGGACACTTCTGCGGCGTGGCGGAGATGCGCTCGCCGGTCGACTACAACGCCTACGCGGGCGTCTGGTCTCAGGATAAGTGGAAGGGCAAGTTTGAGGTGAAGTGGGCGTTCGTTAAGGACGTGCCCAACAACCAGCTGCGGCACATCCGGCTGGAGAACAATGATAACAAGCCGGTGACCAACTCCAGGGACACTCAGGAAGTACCCCTGGAGAAGGCCAAGCAAGTGCTTAAAATAATCGCCACTTTCAAGCATACCACCTCAATCTTTGATGACTTTGCACATTACGAGAAACGCCAGGAGGAGGAGGAGACTCAGAGGAGGGTGAGCCAAGCCCTCTGAACACACACGCTCACCATGTCAACCCGCTTTTAATCAAGTCCCTTTCTCTCTTTGCTTCTACCAAGTGTGTGTGTTTGTTTGTGTGTATGTGTGTGTGTGTCGGGGGGGATGAGGAGGAGGAGGAATAGGTGTGCACCTGTAGCTGTATTGTCTTCTAAAACAGTCAAGCTCTAATAGCAGGTCTTCACAGCCCTCTCTGGTGTTCCCCCTTAACATACCTGCCATTAAAGTAAGTGGGTGATGGTCAGGTGTTGACTGAACAGTGCAAAGTAATCGTCCCTGAGACCTGAGCCCCCCCTCCCCCCCCCCTCCCTCCCCATGGCTGCTCACCATAGCGCCTGCCCTGTCGGTGGCCATCTTGTGACATTATAGAGCTCCATCGTTTGCCCAGGGAGTCGGGAGACATGGGGGTTTCCTGAAATAGCCCGCATTCCTGGCATTCCCATTCTCAGACAAAGCCAGAAGTGGCCTCTGATCTCCCTTTGAACACCAGGCCTCTCCACGCCCACCAGCTCCTCATGCTTTATCAGGCTGTAGCTACATAAGCCCTTGCCCTCCAGACAGACAGACTGGGTTCTGGCTGTTGGCACAGCCTCCATTCAATAGTTGGGAAAATACAAGTTTATATTTCAAGGTCTGCAGTGAGCGGCCTCAAAAACGCAAAGTTATGTTTGTGATTTCCTTTCAAGCAAGGCAGATGCATGGCATTCTTGCCTATTGGGTTTCCTGACCAATGTATAATGGTTTTGTTATTTAATAGTTTTGTTATTTGTTTAGTGGCCTTTCAAGATGAACCATTTCAAGTACATCGAGGAACGAGACTGCTATCTTAGCTAATACTGCGTCCACATTCCTGTGCTTGCACTATGCTAATCTTCTCCACGATTCGAAAACCCCAACTTGTTTTTCTCTCGCGCTCTACGCCTTTACAGCAGAGGTACATGCGGGCTGTGTATCAACTCCGTGCTCCTGACCTTGTTGGTATGCACCGTGTTCCAATCTCATAAATATTTCAAGGCAATGTTTTTTTTGGGTGGGGGGGGGGGGCTCTGAAAACAACCTGTCAGTGTTGAGAGCCTTCCAAGCACGGCGTGGTGGTTCTCATCGCCGGGGCTGCTTTTGTAGCCCTGACCTCATACATGACAAGGGCGCGCCTGACGGACGCCTCGCCCTCCTCCCCGTCCTCCTCAGCCTGACAAGGTTAATTGTCCTCCATTGTGGAGCTTGTCTTGGCTCTCGGAGCCAGGGATTCAAGCCCCTCCTGCGCCGTGCCACCTTCCCCACAGACAGGCTCAGCCGTGTGGATGCTAAGCTAACCCGTGGTGTTCAGTGATGGCCCGGCCGCGGACTGTGTAACGTGCGGCCATGGGGTTAGGAGCCACAGATAAAATGGTTGAGGGTGTTTTTCATGTCGGCTCGCATCGTGCGTTGCTGTTTGGTTGTGGGTTCCTGTGTTGCCCGCGGTACCGTGAAGCGTGAACGAAGACATACCAAGCTGACTTGAAGATGGCTCCTCCCGCCTTCCTTCAGTAGTTGTTGCGTGGGTTGGTGCTGCCGAGGAGGTTTGTAGCCTCAGGATGAAGCAGTCCTCCATAGACACTGAGGAAGCCTTTGTTTTCACCCAGGCCTCACTGAGCACCAGCCCCAGTCAGAACAGCTCTGCTGGGGATAGTGTTACACTGAGGGGCATGGTCTCCATGGGCCTTCCCCAACTGACATAGACACCTCCGTTCCCTCAATGGGAACACTATTTCACCTGGGAAATGGGGACAGAAAATATCCTGCTGTCTATTCATTGATATTAAGCCCATGGAGATTTTTTTTCTGACCTTGCTTTGTTTGAGCTGGTGTGATTTTTGCTTAGGCGTCTTCTAGTTTGCAGGTAAATCTAGGATATGTGAGAAGGATTGGCAGAGGTTTGCGATGCGTGTTGTCTGTTTAGGATTCAGAGTGAAGTGTTTGTGTCAGTATGCTTGTGTGTGTGTCAGTTAAGTAAGAGACTGTAAGACTGAACTGACTAGAGCTGCATACTAGTCTCAGGAGTCTCTGAGAGGACTCTCTCTTGCTCTCTCTCTTTCACTCCAGTAATTGAAGGTGTCTTTGGGAACATGGGGGAGAGGGAGGGGTCTAATTTACAATGCCATGATTGATTAGCTCTCTTGCCTGTGTATGGTAATCAACACAGAGTGACAGATAGGGGTGAGTGGAGCATGGGTCATATTTAGCTACTCATATCAGCACATAATGCAGTCACCAACCTCTTTCAACAAGACCTCTAGTCTGGGATCTAATATAGAACATCTGGCCTTTTAATATAGAGGTTCTAATGAAGGCATGTTCCAACCAAAGACTTTTTTGCAGCGTATAAGTGTTAGGCTAAGTATGTGTTGACGTTTGCAAGCTAAAAGTTTGTATTTGCCCCTTGTGAGGAACCCTTTTAAGAGCAGAAGAGCCTGTCTGAATTTCTGTTAATTGTTGTTATCACATGAAAATTGATAGGTTTAATAGGTCAGGAAAAAACGCTCCCTAAGGTTGTTTTGAGTCACAACAATCCTGTTTTTGTGTTTGTCCCGCTCACCAATACATCCAATAACTGTGGCTTCTTCTGTTGTGTTTTCTCTCTGTCTCTGTCTCTCTGTCTCTGTCTCTCTCTGTCTCTGTCTGTCTCTGTCTCTTTCTCTCACTTTCTTCCCCGCCTCTCCCTTTCTTCAGGAGCGAAATAGAAATAAACAGTAACCTTGGAGAAGACTCTCTGCTAAAACTGCAACACTAATGACGTAGGACCTTCAATGATTGCCTAACCACAAGAAAAATAAAAAAGGGTCTCACAATCTTTTTCTGCTGAAGACGACAATGTATCGGAACACTTGACCGTGACGGTGGACTCACCCGTGTCAGTTTACTGGTACTTCTTGTGTTTCCGTCTCCCAAGAAAACGATAGACAATAGCCCACTTTAAACTCTGTCTTTAAGCACTTTCAGTCCTTCTAAACAAGCCTCTACCAATACCCTTAACTATCTAACTCTCTCTTTCTCTTGACTTATGTTTGTGATTAACTAACTATCTGACTAACCAGTGTAGTTGGTTTTTCCAGAGGATTTCACCAGAAATTGTAATTTGTTTTGTTTTTTAATACCTTATAAAAATTGGCTAAAATAGAACCCCCCCCCCCCCCTCCCCCAGAATTGTATCGCCTTCAGAAGAGATTTTCAAGATGACATGTATGATAAATTATTTTACTTGAATCTATATTCAGCCGTCTGGCCATTCTCAGACAGATGTTGTTACTGATTGACAGGTGGCAAAGGAATGACAGGAAACCCTTCACAAATCATTCAGCCAATCGTATAAGACCAACATCTTCCTTTTTCCCGCCCCTGCCCCTCCCTCTGCATATGTTTCTGTGTACCAAAAGATGAGGATTTTTTGGTGTGCTGGTGAGATTGCCGACGAATGCACACATTTTGTTTTCTCTCTTGTGATTCTTGTCATTCTAAAGTGCATTTGTCTGAGGAGAAACCTGCTCCACGGTAACTGTCGCCCCGGCAACTGTTGGTAACTGTATTTGCTCTGATGTTGGCGTGTACTCTACAGTACCTCAGGCCCAACACGGTTGTCAGTCTGAAGATCTCTGTAACATTTCTGGGGAAAAAAAGCTGAACTTCTCCAAGGATGTAAGTTTTCTCTTCTAGGTAACTCACTAGCTAAATAAACATTACCTATGTTTAGAAGCATGTCTCTGAGTTTTCTTTTAATTAAGTTAATTAGGGATTTTAGTCACATGTTTATGGGGGATGACAAGAATCTGCAATAAAGACTGATTTCTTGATTGACTTTGCAGATAACACAACTAGATGTGAAAGATGACCAGTCAATATCTAAGGATGTTTTGTAGCTGCAGCCATGACAACAACAGTAGCCTTCTGCTCTGCCAGACTTGATCTATGTGTTTCTGAGACATCTGTAAGCAATATAAACTGTAATTACAGAGCATGGCATTTCCTGTATCCCCTGTAAGTGTCCTTCTCCCATAGACCCCTATGTCTTGTTGGAATGTGTGAGAGAGTCGGTCTCGGATCCACACAAACTCATAAGGACATTAGAGTTTCTGGAATGGGGAGTCATTAACAGTTTTAGTTAAGGACTGGCTAGATGATGCCCTGTAAAGATGCATGTTCTTCTGGTGACTGGGAAGCTACCTAAGACTGGTGCTCACACCCAACTTCCCATCATCTTTGTACTGGCAAAGAAATCTTCCTAGTTAGTCATTTACATTAAGAGAGCTTAGGCCTAGCTAAAAGATTACATCGTTACAGTCTAATTCATCATCATTCCTGGCATGGGGTTTCCGTCACCCCATGCCACCAGTGCTGTGAGATTATCGCTACATACTCACACATTTCCTATTCAGGATCTTCACAAGCACACGGTCTCTTATCATCTAATGAAGCCTGTCTTTCTGTAGAAACCTTTGTTTAGGTCCCAGTTCCCACGTTGGCCACCAGGGAGAGCCGTCGTATCATTCGCTGCTGGCCACGTGTCAACGGTTCCTTGTCCTGTGATCGGTGGTCTTGTGTCTCACAATCCTCTCTTGTTATCCACCGGCGCTTTAGCTCCTCAAGATGCAATTACACTGTAAGGATGGGTACTTGTTGTGCAAACCGTACCTTTGTCAGAGCAATTAATCCCAGGTTGCCAAGTGTGTCCCCGTATAAAGAAAATTATTTGAGAGAGAGAGAGAGAGAGAGAGAGAGAGAGAGAGAGAGAGAGAGAGAGAGAGAGAGAGAGAGAGAGAGAGAGAGAGAGAGAGAGAGAGAGAGAGAGAGAGAGAGAGAGAGAGAAATGCCTCTGTGTCTGTCGAGGACGGATAAAAGAGTTGCAATTAATAGAGGAAGCTTTGGATTGGGACTACACTCTGCTGTGTGTGCTCATTTGAACAGAACATCCCTTAATGTTATTTGCCGACAGCCTCTGAAAGGACTACACGGTACACACACACGCACACACACACACACACACATTTCCCTCTGTTACTCTGTGTGAGCACAGTGTAACCCAAGCGGGGTGCTCCATTAATAGACAACACAATGCCTCTCTCACAATTACCAGTTGCATGTGGCAGAGTGGAAATGTACAAAGGGCCAGATATGCAAATGGTGGTTTAATTCCAGACCTCTTTTGTGTCGTGGCGGTGATTTCTACCTTGTTGGTTCAGAGGTTCAATTAACCGTTGGTGGATCTTCTACAATGGGAATCCTACTCTCCCTGCCCTTTCTTCTGTTCCAGTGAGGAGATGGAAGCTGATGCTATGGAAATTACAGCTTTGCCATGAATGTACAATGATGTGCACAATAGGTTTACCATGTGGATAAGTAGATTTGTCGACATTTTAACTGACTTGACACTAATTTCCAATGATAGTTGCTGTCGAAGAGTCAATGGTCCATTTGCCTATGGCCAAAGCTGGTCCAAACTATCATTTCAAACCCATCAACAGTATCACAGGAACCCAGTAGTGTGGAGATGAGAGGGAAGGAGATTCCTCTCTTAGCTCCTCTGCCTTTGAAGTTTCCGTCACATTGAAGACTCATCAAGTCATGGCTTAGGGCAAGGTTTGGCCACGTCTCAGCGCTGACATTTTTCTCCGTTGTTGTGAAGGTTTTCTCACTCAGAGCCTCTGAGTGTCGTGCCACAAGCCTCACCCTGACATCAGCTGTATTGATGACTATGCTCAGTGACATTTAGGCGTCTTATGAGGTGATAACCTGACATTATAACAATAACGTTTGTTTTTCAAGTGTGGAAAATCCTAGAATTGGGGAGTTAAAGCATTAGATGTTCACTGTTTTAGGGCTAAGTTATTAAAACACTATGAGAGACCCACATAACCACTTGGAAATAATTTGACACTTGTTCCCTAGGACTCGATAAGTATTCCGAACACCACCTTAAAATAATCAATGGAGTTTTGTTTCCAACTGCCGTAATGAGGGTGTGATTGACAGTAATGTGTAGATTCTCTCCCTGGCTCACTGACACTGCGTCTCTGTTGCCATGGTTATATCATTATCTATGAATTTAAAGCAGAAGCCAGGCATGTTCACCAACATAATGATATGATGTAGATCAGAGCAGCATTGTTGTACACACAATGAGGGAGGCGGCAGAGTGCCAAAGCACTCTTGTCTTTTCTCAACATTTACTCCATAGATAAAAGAGATGAATGCTAGGTTATTTTACTCTGTAATTTTTTGACTGTATCACAAGCTCTGTCAATAGTGAAGATCGTTTGGTTGTGCTTTTATTTACTGTGCTGGTTTTGTATTTTGAAATATGTATTTGAGAAATTGTGATTGACAGAGAATGTTTATTAGACCAGTCTTAAGATTCTCAAGCCTGGCCTGCAGTTATCCCTTTTATCCATTGGGAGGTGCTGTCTCTATCTCATAGGTTAGCTTTCTCCCTCACGCTCAGTGCATGTCTGTATGCTCAATCTTGGTTCATGTTCTCATCACATGATTATGTCTAGCAGGTGACCTTGGAACTCAGAAACAAATATAAAAAATAACTATACATAATATAAAATCACCAAGATCAGACTCTGTAAATGTCTGGAACTAAGTGCAAAAGACACACACAGAAAAACACAGACACACACAGACACAGACACACACACACACACACACAGGGCTGCCTCTGCATCCTGGTGTCAGGTTACTGTAATGCCCTTCTGCTGCTCCACACCTCGCCTGGTCTCTCACAGAGGCGAGAGGAGCAGCTCTGGACTGCCAGTGGATTTACTTCCCAGATCTCCGTCTGCATATTTCAACAGTCGTGCCCAGGCATGCCACACAGTCGTGCCCAGGCATGCCACACAGCCGTCAACATGAACCCAACCCCAGCTGGGTCTCCTGGAGGAGGCAAAGGCACCAAACGTTCATCTGAAGGGAAGGATGGATGAAGACGCACTGGAGAAGCGGTGGAGTAGGGAAGGGCAGAGCAACCACAGACTTGGCAGTGGAGCTGCATAAACAACTTATCGGTATGGACAGACTCGATCCCTGACCAGAGAGACCTCCTCTCCGTGGGGAGTGGATGATATTGGGATTGGCTGTGATCCACATACTGCCACGGGGTCTAATGCACCAGCACACCCTGGAAATGACTGTCTCACACACTCCCTCCTTTCATTCTGCCTCGTCTCTCTCTAACCCTGGTTGTAGGGTTAGGGTTAAGGTTGGAGTTTGGTTGCGGCTAACCCTACCTCCTACCCACAACAGGGATGGGGTGAGTTGTAGTAGCAAGGTCAGAAATAGGATGAGGGCCCCATATAACCATAACCCTAACCCTAATACCATAACCATTGCCACCACACCTCACCCTATCTTACTCTCTCTCTCTCTCTCTCTCTCTCTCTCTCTCTCTCTCTCTCTCTATCTCTGAGTCTCCTGTCTCTTCCTCTCTCTTTTTCTGTTTATCTCTTTTGGTTCTCTCTTTCTTTCTTTAAGGAGAGGGTCCGGCTTTGGGCTAGCGGGGAGTAGAAGGGGCGTAAGGGGGCAGAGGGCAGGAGGGTAGTCAATTGGAAGGGTGGTTGGTAACTGTGAGAGGTCTAAAATATAATGCATTTGAAATGAAATGAGAAGATTTGCAGAGAAATGGAATATCAGAGCACGAGGAGGGTTCCGTGGACAGAGCTCTGTGGATGTGTGTGTGTGTTTGAGTGTGTGTGTGTTTGAGTGTGTGTGTGTGTGAGTAATGTGATGCAGGCCGGCTCTGCTCCTATGACTTCCTCCCTCCTGGTCGGATGGAGATTAAGGGCCATTAAAGGCTC
Organism: Hypomesus transpacificus; assembly: GCF_021917145.1. Classification (NCBI taxonomy): domain Eukaryota; kingdom Metazoa; phylum Chordata; class Actinopteri; order Osmeriformes; family Osmeridae; genus Hypomesus; species Hypomesus transpacificus. The sequence goes on from NC_061067.1 coordinate 1,182,982, forward strand.
TTTGCTGCATGTGCAGTTTCTATTGATCACATCGACTCAACTGGCTTATCCAATGATCCGATTACAAGTGTTGTCCACTATCCTTCCTCCACCCCCCCCCCCCACTCCTTCATTTCCCCTCTCCCCTCTCCCCTGCCCCTCTCATCTATCTTCTTTTTTCTCTCTCTCTCTCTCTCTCTCTCTCTCTCTCTCTCTCTCTCTCTCTCTCTCTCTCTCTCTCTCTCTCTCTTCTCTCTCTCTCTCTCTCTCTCTCTCTCTCTCTCTCTCTCTCCTCCCTCCCTCTCTCTCTATCTCTCTCCCTCTCTCTCTCTCTCTCTGTGTCTCTCTATCTGTCTCTGTCTCTCTCTGTCTCTCTCTCTCTCAACCCTCGTTGCATGGGGCTGTGCTTGTCCCCACTGATGTCAGCATGAGGTGCAGTCCAGCAAGGCCAAGCCCCAAGACAAGCGTCTGGCTCTTTGTGTGTAAATATGTGTGTGTTTGTGTGTGTGCGTGGTTCTCTGTCTCCTTGTGTGTCTGCCAATTCCATGAGAGGTAAAAGAGGTCAATACCTTTCAATGAGACGAATAGGAAGAAGGCCTGTTCACTAGAGATCTCAATATGTCGAGATCATTTGAAAAGCCTCCGACCTGCCTCCGCCCACCTCCCCAGCATGGTCAACCAGTCCTGAGGGAGTGCTCAGCAGGACCACTGTGGTTAATAATATTGACAGAGGCTCTTGTAAATCTGCTTAGATTCCACAGTACAGGAATTGTCCTACTAGTCTTGCTGAATCATGAGGTTTCCAGCTGCACTGGCAACCCATTCCCCCAGTATCTTTGTATCCACAATGTGGTTGTAATGAACCACCTGGGACTCTGAGTAAGACTATGCTAGACTGTGCCTTCAAAGTTTAGGTTTAAAGCTATTTCAGATTGGGATCTTACACTACTTTTATGAATTGAGTTGGATTAGAGAGAGATAAATTAAAGGAACATTTAAGAATATCAGAGTAGACGTTTTCATATCAAGCGGTGATCTGAATTTAATTCAGGTTCAATGCAGAAAAACTTTGTGTCAGCAAAAATGTATGGATCGCAGATAGATTTACCCTACAGGGAGAATGTGATGGATCTTCAAAACACAAAAACAAAACTTTTAATGTGAACAAAAACTCCTGTAACAGCTGAGTTTGACATATCAATCTTTGATATATTGCGTCCGCCAGAGACAGAATGGGTTCTGGTTGTGTACCTTGTGTGCTGTGTCAGACATGTTCTTTGCTGTTCTCTGTCCTGGTTCTATCACCCAGTATCACAGAGGAGAGTTCCACAGGGCCAGAACAGGCAAAAGAGGGCACTGAGGAGGGTCCTAGTACAGGCTCCACACACTGAGAATATCATGTTATAAATAATCCACCCTGAACACAAGCTGCTTTTGTTAGCCTCTGAAAAATGAAAATCCTTCGGTTTCACATCCCATCATCAGTGCATGATTCCTACAGTAAGGAAGTTTGTTTTGTAATGTTAGATTCAGCAAAATCTGATCTGAGCTCGGAGATGTTCTTCAAGTCAGCTTCTCAGGTGAGACAGAGCGACACAGTCCTGACACTGGACACCTGAAGGAAATGAGTGATCATGTGGAGTTAGAAAGAGAAGATACCTGTGATAGCGCTTTATGGCTAAAGAGACTGTCTCTTTTCAGCTCGACACTTCAGAGGGCCTTCACAGCTTTACTCCTGCAAGGAGAGAAACCCTTGGATGTGTGTCCAAAGGAAGAGCAAAACAAGCCAGCGGGTAATCCAGACAATGGGGAAAAAACACCCCATTAGCTCGCATCAAATTTCCATTTGCTAGCATTCACATCATGTTGTCTCCTGGTTGAGAACAAAAGAACGTGTGGAGAATCCCCATATATCAGAAAAGTGGTGTGTGTACGTCTGGGCTTTGATATGGTGTCTGAGGTGGGTGAAGGCACTGACCTCCCCCCCGCCACTGCAATTACATCACAGAGGCGAGGCGGCCTACTCCTGGTTCATCCATATTCATGAGAGGGCTGGAGGCACAGTCCACACCTTTGATTCCCAGGGATCTGAGCTAACCATTGCATGACAAGTGCATCTGGACACAAAGTGTGTATAATAGCTTTCTGCACTGGGGAAAGGGAGACTGTAAGCTGGGACCTATCAAAAAGAGATGGAGAAATACACACACACACACACACAACAAGGATATATGGTGTGTGTGCGTGTGTGTTTGTCACTCTTCTTCCGTGAGAGAACATTTTAAATTATGTGTATTGAAGTTATTTATGTCTTCCCATGTGTTAACATCACAAGTTAGTCGGTGACCACAGAGTTATGGATATGAGGCTGATAATGCTTAAAAGTTTTGGATTGTCTCAAAATGATAGATTGATTGATAGATTGATCAAAAATCAAAAATTGCAGTACACCATACACATTTTAGTGGTACACGCAAACTAAGATACAAATGACCATGTAGAAATAAACAGAACAAAATGACAGTCTGCTGTTGTGCTGGGATTGCACAGTTTTCATTGTCCTGGTTTTTGTGGGATGGTGTCAGTACCAGCATGTTGCCAGTAGAGGGCCTCAGAGTTAAGGACCCTGCTGCCGTGGAAACGAGAGATTCCATTTTCTGACACCCACACAGACCCACTGAGCATCCAGCAGCGTAATTCAATTGTTCAGAATGTGTTTATGCTGATATAAAATAAAATACTTTTTTTATTACGTTTGTTTAACAACCTGATAGCTTGTCAAAAGGAATGGGTGAAAAATACCATCGTTAAATATAATCTAGTATGCGCTCTGAATAGAAGAAATACAAAGCAAAATAATTGTGTGCACACATTGTAAAGTCTTCTTTGTGCTAGTCTAAATTACATTCACAATGAGCATTTTTATTAGGTCAATGGGGATTTTTCCTTTTTTTTTTTTTTTACAGTAAGGGATGTTTACATTTTCTCATATCATAATCCTGAACGACAAAAATGGGGAGTCAAAGCATTGGTTCCTACCCAGGAATAAGAGTCATCGCCAACTAGAACAAGCACAGCAGGGAATCTAACATTGCACTGAATGGCTTTCATTTCCCTATTTCTCCGTGTTTGGTTGAGTCATGTCAGAGCTAAGCTGCAAAATGTTCCCGGAGTAAAAAAAAACAAAACTAAAAAGACAGCAGACTCACCAAATGCGTTGCAGATCTTGAATAATTACAGGGAAAAGTATGAACAATTATCGATGGACTGAAAATAAATGACCCCACATATTTTTTACGTTTAGAAAACAGAATAACTGACCCAGATGGATTAATTGAATGTGAAATGCAGCTTTTTTACACAATCCATCTGATGAACAATGCTGTGTATCCATCAAATCCATTAAAGTTAAGGCCTGACGAAATAAAACCTTACTCAGGATATGACGGATTCACAATGACTGCTAAATGATTTGCAGCCCATCTGTGACTGCCCAAACTTGCAGTCACACATTCCTCACATATTTACTATAATCAGCAGCTCCTGCTGGGCTTGCTGTGTGGAGGAAACAGTCCACTTAGACAGACAGGTGCTCCGTCTCTGAGCCAGCCTACGTCTCCACCTGGATCTCAGGAGGTCAGGCAGACACTACAGAGACCGGTCTCTCAACAGTACAATCAGTATGGTCACGCTTTCAAGACATATTTAGAGATATAGACTCAGTAGATAGATAGGGCATATCAGATGATAGAAATATAGAAATATTGAAAGATAAAAAGATAGATATATAGATAGAAAGATATATATATATACATAGAAAGATAGATAGCTGTGGGGGAAAATCTAGATGGACAGATGAACAGGTTAGAATGATGGACATATGACAAGCCATGTTTTATATGGTGTGTAATATAACTGCACATAACTGCAGAGCTCTGTATTGATAGAGCCATAACTGAAGGTGGTGGGTGTTAGAGCTGTGCATTTCACAGCAGGATTTACTGTTGAATCCACTCTCCTCTCATTCTCACACAGAAATAGAAACAGACCCTGACACGACACAGAGGAACAAGGGCAGACACACAACAACGTGCGCACACACACACATGCATCCTGCTGTAGAAATTCTTGGTGAGAGAGCTTGATTTACGGAGCGAAGTTGAGAGCACACGAGTGTTTCCAGCAGTACTTATTGATCCCGTTTCTGGCCTCCTCGCTCTTTTTCTTTCCATCCCTTCCTTCCTCCCCTCTCTCTCTCTCCTCTCTCTCTCTCTCTCTCTCTCTCTCTCTCTTCTCTCTCTCTCTCTCTTTCTTTCTCTATCTCTCTCTCTCTCTTTCTCTCTCTCTTTCTATATCTCTCTCTCTCTCCCCAAGCTTTCTTCCTGTGTGGTTTCATGGCTTCCTGTGTGAGGGGTTGACATATATCTTTCCGTCTCTCTGTGAATGCTGCACTCACCATCTTCATTGATCCACTGTGTTTTTCTCTTCATGGTAAGGATTCTAGAACACGGCTCAAAACAGAGCTTGAGTTCCATAAAGACGATTTTCCTTCTGGAGATGAAGGACTCTTCAGAATGTGAGCACAGAGACTCAAAGGCTCACACACACATTATGACAGTGGTTGACAATACAGGACCTTGAGTTGTGAAACATTATTTAGGGTTTTTTGTTCGAGAAATCTTGATCCTTTTCTATGAAATGAAACTACCTCATTGAAAATACAAAGAATTCCACCACAGAAGAATTAAACCAAAACTACATTCTAAACAAGATTTTAAAAACAAAGACACACTCAACATACATGCAATTGAATATGCAAAGAGGCCTAAAGGAGGTTGTTGCAGCACAAAATCACAGCCTGTAATTATGGCTCCCGTCATTAACTATTATCTGGGATGGTTAAAATAATTGACAACATCATTCTTTAACACACCCGATGTCCTTCCTTTTTGTGTGTGTGTGTGTGTTATATGTTCTGCCTTGACACACACACACACACACACACACAATGGAGCCATACTGTAAATAACCACATATGCACTGTGTGTGATCTTTGGGTACATGCTACACACACACAAACAAATGCGGGAGACACACACACACACACCCACTGGCATTTACATATCTTCAGCAGCCATCTGCTCTAAATGATGGGGTAATTTAACTCTGTACCTTTGTCTCTGTGGCTGGATGGCTGACACATAAGCTCTTCAAGAGAATATATGCCAAGCAGGGATTGCAAAAGAACAAAAAATACAAGCGCGAGTGAGGGATGAAAAGAGAAAGGAAGAGTGGATTTGTGTGTGGATGGTGACCCACAAATGACCCAGAAAGTTAGTTCAGAGAGGAGCTATTGAAACGATGGTGAAAGAGGTGATGGAAGGAGGACATGCTGGGTAAGAGAGAGAGAGAGAGAGAGGAGAGAGAGAGAGAGAGAGAGAGAGAGATGACAAGCAAACGTGGTGGGCTGTGTGTGCGCATGTGGGTGTGGCTTCACTCTAGCTTCCTGGTCAAGGTCAATATACACAGTGGCACCTCTTTGGGTCGCCCCCACAATGCCACAGAAATGCAATCATCCATGTCAATATCATGTTTATACAAATTCCTGCGTTCCTCTCCTGCAGTCTAGGTTTCCCTTCTTCTCTCAAAGCCCTTGCAATCAGCCAGGCTATATATAGCCAGGTATCTCCAACAGTAATCAGTAGGAAAGGAGAAACAGGGAGAAGCCCATTGCCTGGCAGCTGGAGCCCTGAGGTGGAAGCAGGGCTTTGGGGCGTTGTATGAGGACACACCTTCAGCCCTGGCCTGAACCTGGCCCTCGGCCCTCTCTTGTTTAATGTGATAATTACAGGATGTAAAGAAAACTGTTCTATGGTCAGGGGGACAGAGGGCATGGTGGATGAAGCTACTGGACATCCCCCTCCCCTCCTGTCCCCTCTTCTGCTTTGCCCTCCTCTCCTCTGTTAGACCCTCCCCTCCTTTCCCTTCCTTTCCCTTCCCTTCTTCTACCCTCCCCTCTCCTTCCCCTCCCCTCTCTTATCCCCACCCTCCTCTCTTATCCCCCCCCTCCTCTCCTCTCCTCTCCTCTCCTCTCCTCTCCTCTCCTCTCCTCTCCTCTCCTCTCCTCTCCTCTCCTCTCCTCTCCTCTCCTCTCCTCTCCTCTCCTCTCCCTCTCCTCCCTCCCCTCTCCCTCCCCCTCCCCTCCCCTCCCCCTCCCCTCCTCCCCCTCCCCTCCCCCTCCCCTCCCCTCCCCTCCACTCCCCTCCCCTCCCCCTCCCCTCCCCTCCTCCCCTCCCCTCCCCCTCCCCTCCCCCTCCCCTCCTCCCCTCCCTTGCCTTTGCCTCCCCTCTCCTCCCCTCCCCTCTCCCTCCCCTACCCGCCCCTCCCCCTCCCCTCCCTGCCCTGCCCTGCCCTGCCCTGCCCTCCCCTCGCCCTCCCCTCTCCCTCCCCTCCCCTCCCCCTCCCCTTTCCCTTCCCTTCCCTTCCCCTTCCCCTTTGCCTCCCCTCCCCTTCTCCTCTTCCTCTCATCTCCTCTCCTCTCCTCTCCTCCCCTCTCCTACCCTACCCTAGCCGTACCCTCTCCTCATCCATCTCTTTTTCACTTACAGAACAGAGAGAGATCTCCTCTCACACCAGGAAAAGGTCTACTGAAACTAAATCCACTGTCTGTCAAATAATCAGAACACACAGGAAACAATTGTGAAGCTAAATGAATGCACAGATCATAAATATAATAAAAACTACAATGACAAGTCATGATGAAGGACAACCCCACAGCCTCCATCAGCTCAATACTTCTCCAGGTACGGGGTGTGGTGTGTGTGGATGACACTGATAAATGCCCCAATGCAGTATTTTCCCCCTGCAGTGGTTGTTTCGCTATGTGCTCCTCTCTGCCTGAAGCATTTCGTCACATCAGCTTATGGCCTTCAAAGAGAGAGAGAGAGAGAGTGAGAGAGAGAGAGAGAGAGAGAGAGAGAGGAGAGAGAGAGAGGAGAGAGAGAGAGAGAGAGAGAGAGAGAGAGAGAGAGAGAGAGAGAGAGAGAGAGAGAGAGGAGAGAGAGAGAGAGAGAGAGAGAGAGGGAGGGAGAGAGACCATAGAAAAAGAGACCGACAGACAGGGAGAGAGATGGGGCAGTGCCCTCTGTCTGTCTGTCTCCTACATCTGTGCACAGAGCAGGACCTCTCCCTTAAAAACAGCTCCCTTCGTCCCCACACACCAGAGCTGGTCATCCACGACAGTCAGCAGGGTACAAACACACTAACGCATTCTCACAAACAAACAAACAATACAAGTGTTGGCCGTGGTAATTGCAGTGATTAGGAGATAAGTGAAGAGAGGAAGGCCATTCCCCGTGTGACCTTTTAACACACACACACACACACACACACACACACACACCACACACACAGGCACGCACAAAGAGAGACAGAGGAGAGGAGAGAAACAGATTGTGAGTGACATGACTGTTGAACAGCCAATGAACCCACCTGTTATTTCATTCCCTGTGTACATTTTGCAGCATAGATAGAAAAACACTACTGTTGTGTTCTCTGCGTTTCTCCCAACTATTACATGGGCAGTAAAGCGGGCTTTGTCAAAAAGACAGGCTTGTAAGGTGTTAGTGGAAAATCAATGGAGGGATTTGCAGTGTAAGGTCTTCTGGGTGAGCTGGAGAGAGAGAGAGGGGGTATTGAGCATACAAAAATGTATAGAAAACACACAGGCCTGCACAACTGTGCAACACACACACACACATGCACACAAACACACACACACACGTCGTACACACCAATAAATATTCACATCACAATGTGAAAGTCACTCCAGAGAGAGTGAGCATCTTCGCTCCTCTCATACATCACATCTCCAATCCAGAGGAATCTCTCCCCAAATCCTCCCTTTGAATTATTGAAGACGACCATGCCCAGCTTGACTCTGATTATCCTCCCATCAATATGCCTCACCTCTCCTTCTTTAACATCAAACGCTTTCTGCTGATCGATTCAACCAATCACAGAAGCCCTTTGCTGCAGCTATTGTTCACATTTGTGTACACTGACTGTGGGACTGCATGGGAATGAACATGTGTGTATGCAGCAAGACAGGATATGTTGCTGGTTGGCTGAGGGACGTGTGTATGTGTGTGCACACGTATGTTTCCTGTGTGAATGTTTTGTCGTAATATAAGG
>NC_061067.1:1191653-1209153 GCF_021917145.1 Hypomesus transpacificus
AATAAAGTAGACTTTAGTCTCTCTGCCACCGTGATTTCTTTCCCCATACACCTGATCCGGTGTGTGTCCACTCCTCCCAATGACAAGATGGCCTCTCGTAGTTCAGGCTGGGGCCCAGCTAACATGATGACACAGACAACCCATCTGCCCTCTCAACCAGTAAGGCAGCATGGGGGTGACCTCTGTGTGTGTTTGGGTGTGTGTGTGGGGGTGTGTGTGTGTGTCCCATCTGCCCTTTCAGCCAGGGAAGCAGCATGGAGCTGACCTTTGACCCCAGGGATTATGGCTTCGTCATGTGCTGCTGAGCAGGGGGATGAGATTGACCTGGGTTTGCCTCAGTGTGTGTGTGTGTGTGTGTGTGTGTGTGTGTGTGTGTGTGTGTGTGCTGGTAACGTAATATGTAAATATTTGATTGTGTGTGTGTGTGTTGTTCGGTGACTAACATCCAGCAGGTATCAATTATGATTGTGCATGACAGCACACACACTCACACATACACATACGTATCTACACCCACACACACAAACGGACAAACACAAGGATGGAGGTACACACACATGCGTGCCCCCCCCCCCCCACACACACACACTCACACACACACACACACACTCACACACACACATTTCTACAAATAAGCATGGTTGCTGGAACACACACGCACACCAACTAACACATAAAAAACACACAGTAAAATCTCAAGACTAACATATCTACTTTGACATGATACACATTGTTAGTTGTTCACCATTTAGCATTGATTTACTTGACTGATGGCTGCTTGTAGTTTGTGAGCATGTCGTTGAGCGTTTGCGTGTGTCTTTGCACACATGCACACGGATCTATAAATTGTGTAACTGTCACTTTACTGTGTGACCTAATGCTACTCTAAAGACAAGCCTCCATTCTGAGCTTGTGTCACAACCAATCACTGCAAAGCCCATCTGATTGCCTTGGCATCCCTCCCTCCCCCGAGTTTACCAACAGCCTCCCCCAATCAGGGACCACCACTGCATAGCCAAGCTCCTCCCACAGCCTTCCCAGCAGTAATCATTGGTACAGGTCTATAGCAAGAGTAGATGGCCTAATCTGGATCCACTGGGGATCACTAATCCCAGATTAGGCCTCCCTGGGATTAAGACATGCTGATGCACAGGTTTGCACTCACCTCCAATTCCAATCTGATTGAACTCCTCCATTCATCCAGTTTAAACTCACAATTTGTGGAGACCTGTGCACAGAACACGTTCTAACCCATAGTAGCAGTAATCAAAATTAGATTTTTTGGGGTTGTTGACTAAATATAATTTCAAGGCCTAATTGTCCATGTGCGTGAGTGTGTGTTTTTTCGTGTGTCTTTTTGTGTGTGTGTGTGTGTGTGTGTGCGTGCATGCGTGCCTGGCTATGTGAGGCACCAGCCCATTGAATGCGGTTGGTTAGCGGAAATGAAAGTTTTCTCTCCTGTCATCGCTATCTGACTGAGCACAAGTGACGAGGGCATCGGGGACGAGAGAGACAATGCACGGCACACACTCCACCTCTCTGCCTCAGACAAAATCAGTCCTCTGATGCCACGTGTCAACCAGAACAGAGTGGAAACAATCTAGGAAAACACAGAAAGAACATCTCAAGTGAAGCAAACAGGAACACAAAAGGCAAGAAGGCCTCGAGACGGTGTTGTTCTTTGTGCTGTCCTGATCTCTTCTCACATTCTCACATTCCAACACGACGTCTCCTGTAGACAGGTGGCAATTTCTGTTTCTGCAGTCTCTTTACAGTCTCTTTACAGTCTCTGTACTGTATCTTTACTGTCTCTTTGCAGTCTCTTTACTGTTTCTTTACTGTCCATTTACTTGCAAAAAAAACCCTCTTCCAAACCAGGTACATACTTTATGGCCGTTGGAAAGCTTGTCTGGAACAAAACCAGTCTGATTCACGACCGACTGATAACTCCCAGGCCAACTGATTGACTGACTGACTGACTGACCGACTGACTTTCTGACTGACTTTCTCAATGACTGATTGACTGCCTGACTGATGTTGACGGTGATGGATGGAAAGAGATAGGGAGCAAAAACAACATTGATGGAGATAGAGACACTACAAACCCTGTTCATTAGAATAATTCATACATCACACAGTGGCGGCACGTACATTAGGACGCTGGAGTCAACACGCGCGCAAATAATTACATTGAAATATTAATGATGAAATGTCCTCGCTAACGTACGGCCGGGTGATCAATCTGGGCCTAATGAGTCGTTCGTCTCCGTCCAATCGGGGTGCTTCCCCTGGACTCTGATGTGACAGCGTGGCAGCATGCGCGTAGAGGTCGTTGGTAAAGTGAGAGTAAATGTGCCCATCATCCCCCTAAACAACACCTATTCGTCTTAAGATCCCGTTTTTCAAGGGTGAGGCGTAGAAAAGACGAAAGATGGGGCGGAGGGAGGGCGCGGAGGGAAATGCAGAGAGACCACGTGGAGGACAGATAGTTGGTCGAACATGTTGATACACGCTGCTTGGGCAGAGGAGGCCCTGTGAGCGTGCGATTAGGGACTAGATCTGGCTCTGCACTCCTCCTGGCCAGGACAGGCAACATGAAAAGGGCAAAACGGTTATCGATCAACACCAGAGTGCAAGGCTCGCGCACAGTTCTTTCGCTGATTCAGTCGTTTCTCTCTGTGTTTCTGTGTGTGCGTGTAGCACATGCGTGTATGCCTGTGTTTGTGTTTGTGCGTGTTCGTGCGTGTGTGTGCGCACAGACGACGTTACATCCATTAGCATCGGACAGCATCCGAGTCAGTTGTTAAAGCCCATCCTCCAATCTTGAGGCTGATTAGTCCTGACCTGAGCAACCCAGCGCTGCTACATCCAATCAGCCTAATCGCCCAAACTCCTGTCCCCCTCCCCCTGCCCTACCACCCCTATCCTAGCGCTAATGGGCTTTCCCTGCACCGGTGACTTAGCACTTAAGAACTGGGAGGGTTGAGGGGGGCACTACTTCGGGGGGGGGGGGGGGGGGGGGGGGGATGGGGGGGGGATGGGGGGGAATAGCCCAGTTATAACTATGTAATCATTCAGAGAGATGTATCTGTGTCCTGGTATTTCTAGGTAAATGGCTGGTGCAATTCAATAGTTACTCAGTCATGTTTTCTCATGGGTTTGAGGTATCCTGATTGGCAAACAGGGTCTTGATCCTGTCTTTGTTTGAATATGCATCCCCCCCCACACCCCTCCCCAAGGCCAAGATAATTAATGAATATTCACACTTAATCTATAGCCTATGGCTGATGTTAGATTATTCATGAGTTTTAGCCGTCGTTGGCATGTGCACCCATCTCAGATTTGTCATCGCAAATCATGAGTCATTTTTTTTCTAAATCTCTAATTGTTCAAGCGAAGGATGCTAAAAAACACTGAATCAAGTCCTCGCATTGAACAGCTCAGACAAACCTCTCATTCAAAACCACTGGGTTATTTATCAAGGCTGATCTATAGACCAAAAAATAAATACTAATGCTGCAAAGCCTGAATTTGTGTTTCTCCTGAGGTTGAAACGTTTACCTTTTTCTCAAACCAGTCACAAATCAAAGATTTGCACGGAAAGGACAGGCAAGCTAGTGTGAGCAGAGCTCTGCCACACTCAGCAGGGAGAAAGCAGAAAGACTGCTGCCATCTTGGACCTCGTCAACACCCGCCTCCAGACAGGAGCCTCCACAGCACAATGTAAACAGCACTGTTATTTCACAGCTGTTATTTTCCATTAAAAAAAAAAACATTTAGTGAACACTGACCCAGACACACACATAGAAAATGCTAAAAACCACAAATCTTATCAGTAATTTAACTTCTATTTCAGCTGCAGAAATCTGTGGAAAGGAATAGTTTTAGAGGCGGCTGAGCTTCATTGTCCAAACTGAGGGAGAGGGCTGCTAAAAGGTTTCTCGAGAGAGAGGAGAGGGAGAGCGAGGTGACAGTTTAAAAGCCTTGCTCGTAGCACAAGGAAATGGGCCTGGCTTCTTCCACACAATTGCACTGGCAAGTCAAATTGCATTAGTAATGCACAATGTTTTCATACCGAATAACAATAACGCCAAAATATGATGCATTGTATTGAGTCAATGTTTTGCTGCTCTTCTAAATGACTTGTATTCACCCCAGATGAAAGCCAAATAAAGCAGACCTTATCAGAAATACTTTTTTTTATTGACATCCTTTACAAGGGATTTTATTTTTCGGCAGCAACTGCTATGATCATAAATGTGCCTTTTTATTTATCTTCAACTGTAAATTAGTTTGTCTTTCCCCACCAAAAAATGTAAGAGCAAGTCCTAAAATACACATGCAAATTCAAATAATTGCAAAAACTTGTCTGGTCAAATGATGAATATTCAAAGTCCTTGAATTTGTTGTGGAAGAAAATAATTAGGACTTTCTAAGCGTATTTGTTTGTGCCTGTGAAAACTGCTTAATGAGAATGTATTATACAGCCTTTCTCAAATCGAGGGAGGTTCTTTTTCACTGTTAAATGTCCAACTTTTTAAAAAAAATACACAAATGCCACAAGGAGCCTTGATTTCCATAACAAAACAAACCCAACAAACAAACAAACAATCTATACGTGTCACGCCATAAGTAGGCCCATTCCCGGGCACAGCGATGTTTTGCTGTTTCTCGTTTACATTACATTTACATTTAGTCATTTAGCAGACGCTCTTATCCAGAGCGACTTACAGTAATTACAGGGACATTCCCCCCGAGGCAAGTAGGGTGAAGTGCCTTGCCCAAGGACACAACATCATGTGGCACGGCGGGGAATCGATCCGGCAACCTTCTGATTACTAGCCCGACTCCCTCACCGCTCAGCCATCTGACTCCCCACTTCTCGTGACACTCATGACACTTCTCGTTCCGTGCATTGACATGTAAAGAGGAGGAAAGTAGACTCAGTTTAATTGCAACACATACAGTGAGTTGACATTTTGGCCGCTACGTAGTGTGAGGGTTAGGGTTGTCCTTATCAGGAGGCACAATGAAAGGTCAATGGCCTCCTCAGTGTTTACGTCCGGTAATGTGCTTTGAAGGAGCTGCTCCTTCAGTCTCTATTGAGATAGCACCTAGGCCCGCTGGGGAGATAATACAGCGAGGCTGGCCACACAGGTGAAACACACCACTTTGTACTGTGTCACTGCCCTCTCGCTCACTCTCTCTCTCTCTCTCTCTCTCTCTCTTTCTCTCTCTCTCTCTCTCTGTCGTTATCTCTTTTTATCTCTCTCTTTCTATCTCCTTCGCATCTCTCTCTTCCTTTCTCCTTGTTTCTCTCCCAACGTCTCCATCATTTTCTATTCCTCCTTTGTTTCTGTCTCTTTCTCTCCTTTTTTTCTTCTCTTCTTTTTCCTTCTCTCTCGTCACCTTGAAGGAAAATCGATGACATTTCAGGTTCGTAACCCTCAGCCCACTGTTATGAAAATGAACATTACTGAATTAGCAGCCTCCCATTTAATAGGTGCACTGTTGACATTTGATTGCATCTGATTACATTATGCATTCTGAAAACGATTAGCTATAAATGAATTAAAACTATAACCTGCAGTGTCTCCGACTGAGAAGCTATGTGGTTTAGCCCATGGGATCGGCACAGTTGATGCAGGAGTAAGACTACAACAGCAGCACCCCCCCCCCCCCACACACACACACACACACACACACTCACACACACAGACACACACACAATACAAAAAATATCATGACTATAAATGCATAAATTGCTGTGAAAAAGAGACCTTTCTTATGATGGATTCCAATGCAAGAGAAACGCACGCGTGCACCAATGTGTCAGTCAGCTAATTCTGCGGTCTTCCTGTGCTGATGTGAACACAGTACAGCACAGTCTCTCTCTCTTTCTTTCTCTTTCTCAGCCCCTCTCCGTGATCCTTGATGTCTCTCTGTCAGAGAGAGGATGGCTGCATTGATAAATAGGTCAGAGAGCTTTTCCACCCCCCCAATGGTTTCAGGCCCGGCTTGGCAAATTGAACATAATTAAGGCCCAAGGCAAACGTTGCACTTTCCTTGAAATAGCAAGCGGAGTGGTGCAAGAGGCAAGCAGAGAGGGAAGGAGGCTGGACTCCATGCATGTCTGAACGGAGAGGCCGTGCATGGTGGGTCCACGGATCTGAAGCCGGTAGAGGGAGGGAAGGAGAGGGAAGGATGGGGAGAACAAAAGAGAAGAGGAGGAGGGAGAGGAGGTAGAGGGAGGGAAGGAGAGGGAAGGAGAGGGAAGGATGGGAAGGATGGGGAGAACGAAAGAGAAGAGGAGGAGGGAGAGGAGGTAGAGGGAGGGAATGAGAGGGAAGGAGAGGGAAGGATGGGAAGGATGGGGAGGATGGGGAGAACGAAAGAGAAGAGGAGGAGGGAGAGGAGGTAGAGGGAGGGAAGGAGAGGGAAGGAGAGGGAAGGATGGGAAGGATGGGGAGAACGAAAGAGAAGAGGAGGAGGGAGAGGAGGTAGAGGGAGGGAATGAGAGGGGGAGAGGAGGATGGGGAGAAGGAAAGAGAAGAAAAGGAGGGAGAGGAGGTAGAGGGAGGGAATGAGAGGGGGAGAGGAGGATGGGGAGAAGGAAAGAGAAGAGGAGGAGGGAGAGGAGGTAGAGGGAGGGAATGAGAGGGGGAGAGGAGGATGGGGAGAGGGAAAGAGAAGAAGAGGAGGAGGAGGAGGGAGAGGAGGCAGAGGGGGGGGGGGGAGAGGAAGAAGGGGAGTTTGGTTGCAGCCATTACCATGTTAGAAGAAGCACTTGGGTTTCTTACATGTTTGAGTTTTGAGAATATAAAGATTGTAATATTTGGACAAGCTCTTAGTGAGTTGATTACCTTCATTAGAAGTAGTTCTAACCAGGGGGTTGGTTCCTTAAATGATAAGTCAGTGTGTGTGCTAAATAAATGCAATTGAAAGCATGTCATGCCTATGATGAGTCATATTTTAGTAGTCAGTCAGGGACAGGGTTAGAGTAAGAGACATGGTTAGAGTCAGGGGACAGGGTTAGAGTAAGAGACATGGTTAGAGTCAGGGACAGGGTTAGAGTAAGAGACATGGTTAGAGTCAGGGACA
This sequence comes from Hypomesus transpacificus, assembly GCF_021917145.1. Taxonomy (NCBI): domain Eukaryota; kingdom Metazoa; phylum Chordata; class Actinopteri; order Osmeriformes; family Osmeridae; genus Hypomesus; species Hypomesus transpacificus. Next base: position 1,198,755 of record NC_061067.1, read on the forward strand.
GGGTTAGAGTAAGAGACATGGTTAGAGTCAGGGACAGGTTAGAGTAAGAGACATGGTTAGAGTCAGGGACAGGGTTAGAGTAAGAGACATGGTTAGAGTCAGGGACAGGGTTAGAGTAAGAGACATGGTTAGAGTCAGGGACAGGGTTAGAGTAAGAGACATGGTTAGAGTCAGGGACAGGTTAGAGCTAGGGTTAGATAAAGAAAAACATGGAAACCCCAGGGGTATTTAAAACCTCTGTTTTAATATTTTGAATACAAATCTTGACTGTGTAACCCCTCACCCCTCTCCTTTTCAAACACACACAGACACAACGATTAACCAATTAAACACTGAAGATAAATTAAAAGACAATCTGGAAAACGACATTAATAATGTGGGAAATTATATAAATCCACTCTTGGACTCTTAAATTCAATACTGGGGGACGTTTTTAACACTTCCTGCTTTTGCCTTTGTTCATACCATCTCAATGGCACAGAAGATAATAAAACAGATAGTTAAACAGATAGTTTAAGTCTAATACATCAAATTATGTTTAATATTTATGGGAAAAAACATACATTAATATGTCAGATTAAATCAGTACTAGACTACAGTAAGTACAAAATAGACTGATTCATACTGTGATTTTTATCACCATTATCAAATACATTTCCCAAATATTAACAATAAACAGGAAAGGAAATGACATATCCCTACTGTAGTTTCACAGTGCCATACCTCTGTTAATATAAACAAAGGCATATTTGGTGTCAAATATGAAAACATAAACACACAATAATGAAACCCCATGAAGGACTATCATCTTTACACTGAAGCTTATTGAAATGCATCTTCTCATTTGTTAAACGGCCATGCGATGATACATCACCCACTCTGCTGCTCTGCCTGTCGTTTTCCACTCATAACCTGCGTATGCCATCGAACGCCATATGGCGTAAAGATTTACCATGGCGACGCAGGGAGGAGCCTGCATCCTCATGAACCCTCAGCGGAATGTCAAGGAATGTCAGACAGGGAGGAAGTGAGGTAGGAGGGGGGTAGGGGAGGGAGGGGAGGGGAAGGAGAGAGGGAGGGAGGGAGGGAGGGAGGGAGGGAGAGGAGAGAGGGAGGGAGGGAGGAGAGGGAGAGAGGGAGAGAGGGAGGGAGGGAGGGAAGGAGAGGAGGGAGGGGGTAGGGAAGGAGGGAGGGAGGGGGTAGGGAAGGAGGGAGGGAGGGGGGTAGGGAAGTAGGTGTACGAAGGAAAGTAATAAAATGGTAGAGGCAAAAAAAGGAGAAGAGAAGAATGGGGGAAAGCCGAAATGTGATTGGCAGGGAGGTAGAGGGAGAGAGATTGAACAGGAGCGCAGGAGGGGGGTTGGAGGTGGGGGGGGTTGGAGGTGGGGGGGTCGGAGGTGGGGGGTTTGGAGGTGGGGGGGTTGGAGGGTGGGGGGGTTGGAGGTGGGGGGGTTGGGTGCGTTACAGTAGCATTGTTCCTCAGTGAGGCAGGCTCAGCTGGGCTCACCACAGTCCTGGTCCCCTCTGCCTCGTAAAACTAATGGTGGAAAATCACAACCTGGGGGGGGTTTTCATCCTCTGAAGGGGCTTGGAGACCTGCTTAATATGCAGCCTTTATTGGGTGTGTTGAGAAAGACACACGCATGCCCCACAGCGCACCAACATGTTCCCAAAGCCGTGCACACGCACGTGTGCGACCGTGCACGCTCGCCTCTTTACACCCTGCTGAATATTCCCCTCGCATTGCACACACACGTGTCGCGACCGTGCACGCTCGCCTCTTTACACCCTGCTGAATATTCCCCCTCACATTACCCCACATTCAAGTTGACACATGAGAGGTGCACCGTCCATGTGCCCTCGCATGTTGCCCACGGAATTCTGCCGGGAGCAGGCATTTCTCTCCGTCGGTCCCTCCCCCCCATCCTCTACATCATGCCATTTCCTGCTCACCCCACCCCCACCCGCCACCCCCCCATCTCCCCCCCCAACCCCCCCATCTCCCCCCCACCCCCATCTCCCCCCCTGCCGCCCCCCACCGCAACCCCCCATCTCTCCCCCTGCCCCCCCCCCACCGCAAACCCCCACCTCCCCCCCTGCCCCCCCTCCGACCGCCATCCCCCCATCACCCCCCCCCCCCCCCCGCAACCCCCATTTCCCCCCCCCACCACCCCATCTCCCCCCCCCCCCCGCACATCCAACAGACCCCCCAGCCCCGGGAGAGGGGAAACAACCAGAGAGATATTAATTGAAATCTAACCCCCGATGCAGGATTAACTAAGTAGGTGAATTCCAGTCGTCACATAATCACGGCCAGGTGTTACTATTTGACTTTCATCAAATGGGGCTGACTGAGACAGCGACCGGGGATAATGACAGGAAAAAAGCAGCCAGCTGCTGTGCCCCCCTCCCGTCTCCCCTCCTCCCCCCCACTCCCCGCTCCCCCCCTCCCCCCTCCCCCCCTCCCGCCTCCCCCCCTCCCCCCACTCCCCCCTCCCCCCCCCTCCCCCCGCTCCCCCCCCTCCCCCCCTCCCCCCGCTCCCCCCACTCCCCCCTCCCCTCTCCCCGCTCCCCCCTCCCCCCTCCCCCCTCCCCCCCCTCCCCCCCTCCCCCATCCCTTCCCCCCTCTCTCATCACGTGTCTCTCCATCCCTTCCCCCCTCTCTCATCACGCGTCTCTCCATCCCTGCTTCCTCCCTTCAGACCGTGTGTGAATTTTGGGGGTTTTGGTAAAGCTAAAGAGCCAATGGCAGGTGTGCAGGGAGAAGATGGGGGGTATTTCATAAAGTGTTTCTGTCAGATTCAGTACCCACCCCCCACCCCCTAACCCCCTCCCCCAACACCCCATCTTCAACGTCCCCCCCCCGTCACATCTCTTGAAACAGAAACAAATCAGTACAGATTATCAGCATCTGCTGGAGATGTCCCATTCATTATCTCTCCCCAGCCATTGGAACCACAGAAGAAAACCTGCCAGGTATTTACTGCATGTGTACACACAAACACTCAGGGAAGCCCTGCAATCTCAGCAGTAGGATCGCATTATTGCTTGATATAAGATCATTGAAGCGCATGATTGCGCACGACGCAGAGCATGTGAATTAAAGTGTAAATAAAAAAGTAATAATCATTGCACTTTTATGTGTAGACGTTTGTGTTTATGAGTGATGCGTACGGTAATCGTTGTTTGTGCCAACGGGGGAGAGGCTGTGAGGTAAGCACTGCCCAGCGGGGCGGTCAGAACCCGGGACACTGGAGACTAAATCAGCGTGTATCAAAATGGCTTCTTCCCTGTCGTACTATATAAGAGCCATGGTAACTGGTTCAATCTCAGAAAGCGCACGGGAAACGTGACATTGGAAGAAAGTGGGTCATGAATTGTTGCTCGGTGATAAAGCATGACTTGCTTCACAGCAGTGCAAGCAGGCTGGAATCAGGACTGTGGTGGGGAGAAGGGAATGAGGAAAAGACTGAATGCTCAAGATGAGTGTATGTATGATAGTACAGTATGCTGTTTGTGTGGTCATCTTTTAATTTCCTTTCACACTGAATTGTTTCTGTTATATTGTTCCACTATAATGTCGTAATCATAACATCAAATTTGGAAGTGTGTCTTATAAAAAGAAAATGTGGACACATATTTCTTATTTTACCGTTATTATTGCTATTTATTGAATTATAAACAGAATTTGGAGAACATTCTTTATTTTACACCACCTGGTAATTCAACAATAAGTAAGCCATTCAATATTTATTTACAAAGTCTGCATGGATGTCATGACATTTAAAAGACACAGACTTGATTGAGATAGGCAGATATTTATAAGAATTTATAACAAAGATTATAAAAAAAAAAAAACTGCAATCCACATTAATCTTCTACAGTATGGGAATTAAATGCTGTAGCTACTAGCAATAAAACCATTATATTTCTTTTGAAAACTTGTGCAGTGTAAAATCAATACTTTGAGTGTGTGTGTGTCCATGCAGTGTGAGCATGTGCATGAGTGAGTGTAAACGTGCATTCTGAAGTGTGTGTGTGTTTGCGTGCGCGTGCGCGTCTCTTTGTGCATGCGTGGGCGTGTGTGTGTGAGAGGAGAGGGAGTGTGAGCGAGCGAGCGAGCGAGCGGGGAACAGAGGAGTTTCAGTAGGACTGGGCAGCAGCAGTGTGGTGAAGCTGGTTGCCAACTCCCCAGTCGATAATATAGCTTGGGCCTGTGCCCATGGAGGATGACCTCTGCCTGTTGGCTCGCAATGTCATCCACCGTCCCCGCCACACACTCATACAAACACACACACGGTCATTCTCTAACACTCACTCACACACACACACACACACTCACACCACACACACACACACACACGCACACACACAGAGGCGTATTCTTTGGCAGTGGGCTGGGATGTGTCTGCCAGGACCATGGGTAGCTATATGATGGACAGATGGGGAATGGGCGTTCAACAGGTGTGTGTGTGTGTGTGTTCACAGGGAAGAGAGTGAGAGAAACTGAGAATTGAGCTTAAAGATGAGGGCTGACACTTGGGGTGGAGGGTCGTCTTGGTGAAACATGTGACTTGTGAATATGGAGCTGACACACACACAGTCATTTAGAATTTGGAGAACATTGGAGAACAAATTAGTCATTTAGATGCAGATGCTTTTATCCAAAGCGACTTACAAGAGAGAGCTTTACAAAAAGTGCATAGTTCAATGATCATAAACAACGAGAAAACAATGCGGGTAGCCAAAACGAAACATACATTGTGAAAAGCAAATAAGTGTCAATGGGTAGAAACAGAAGAGCATGTAGTTAAACAAATTTAATTTAAACAACTTGATCCTTGAAAGTGCTAGAGTATACCTGGAGAAAAGCAAACAACAATACTATAATTCACAGCGATAAACATACAGGCAGTTAAATCAGTTACAACTAACCAACAACTGCGGCGAGTCCCTCAATAAGAGTCATTGTGTTTCTGAAGGAAATAAATTAACATCTGATCCAACAAATCTTTCTTAAGTACCGTTGTACTCCCGGAACAAGTGCGTCTTTAGCCTTTTCTTGAAAGTGGAGAGACAGTCAGTGTCTCTGATGGAGGTGGGGAGGTGATTCCACAATTGGGGGCCAGACAGGAGAAGAGCTTGGGTTGTGAGCGGGGGCTTTTGAGAGGTGGGACCACCAGACGGTTGTCAGAAGAAGACCGAAGGTGGCGGTTGGCGGTGTAAGTCTGGAGGAGAGACTGGATGTAGTGGGTGCAGTCCCGTTCACTGCTCGGAAGGTCAGTACCAGGGTCTTGAATCTGATGTGAAAATCTGTCCGAAACAAACTCTGGCAACTTACAGTTTAGATGACACACAAAAAGTTCACTCAGCAATAACAGTATGGCACACACGCCTCTGCAGAGATTGAGGGGGTGGAGGGTTGCAGAGCAGAGTACCTGCACAGATGGCATGCAGGCATCCCACTGGACCTTTTCAGCACACAGCACCCTGGCAGGAAGAAACAGTTTAATTGTCTGCTTTCAGAGACCATCTCTTCACAGTAACAACACGTAAGGAACTCACTGTCATGTGTGGCACGTTGACATTAACTGAAGGGCTGTGTGAACTTCGGAGCATAAAGAATCATTATTATTTTTAATGTTTTCATTATCTAAATTTAACAAATAATTTCATTTTGAATGGATTTGAACGGGGAATAAACTTGACTTTTTCATTTGAAAAACTCTGTTAGCATGTGCTAATTGCTGTATACATGTATAATGTTGTGACGCTTTAGTTACAGTGTTTGATTGTTTTGCCAGTTCATTTTGGTTATTAATGACTATTTTCTTTATGATAATAACTAACCTGCTCTAATTCCGTTAGCATCATGTATAAAAGTGATGGAATTGACGTGAATAACTAGACGTTTTTATTGATCTTTAAAAACCAAAGCAAAGTTAAGTTTGTGAGTCATCCTGCTGCAGTTTCACTACACTGATAATATAATTGTATTCAGTCTCTGATAAATCTGTAGAGCAGTAGTGGTGGAAGCTGTATTTCACCAGAATCAGCTTCAGTTAAATCATGTTGATTTATATACTGCCTTGTCTCTGAGCTTTAACTGTGGATAGACACAGCAGTTTGGTGGTGAGAGGAATGATGAAGGCTTGTCCCTGTTAAGAGAATCTGGTTCCTTCTGCTACAGTAAGTAACATAGTACACTACAGCTGACTCACTACTGAAAGCCAGCCCCTTCAACCTAAATCACATTTTAAAGCATTAAAAGTCAGTTAGAAAGGGGAAGCATCTCAACAGGCCTAATCCTTCACTTTGATTGTCTCTTTTCTGGGGGTCCTTGGTGCTCTTTGTTAACTGTCAATAGTGACAATACATTCAGGTGTGTGTGTGTGTTGACAAAGTGTGCTGTGTTGCCTCATATACAGCACTAAGCACAACACACACACACTAAGCAGAACCCCCAGGGTATTATGGGATGTGTGGCTAGACCTTTTCTCCTTGATCTTGCCCTTGGGAAAAATGGGAGTAAAAAATCTCATGAAACAGTTTTACAATCCTGTAAATAAACCAAGCCTTTTTAAAGATGTTTGGCTATTGAAGAATCACAGATGTTTTCAATCCTGCCTGTGAATTCACACAGCAATGCAGGTCACATCCTCAGAATGCACACGTGTTTGCTCTTCATGTCTCGTTTGAAAAATGTTAACAGAGATTGCAAAAGTGATTGGAAAATGAAAAAAATGTCAGTTACCTGAGAGATAAACATAAAAAGTACTGACTAATTTGCAGAAACGTAAAGAGCAAAATAGGATGAGCTAACTGCTGGAGAGGAAGGAGAGAATCGGTCTGTTCTTTGTGCGTTTGGAGATGAGCAATGCGAATATAAAACAAAGCTAATTGCACTTTACAGTGTGTGATTCCTCTGTACCGTCACATCACAGCCCCATCATCTGCAGTTTAAATGCAAACAAAGACACGTCCACAAGCCCATAACACTCAGCTCTTTTCATCACAGACGTAGAACAAGGACCATCACATTCTCGCAGACACAACGTGCCTACACATCCCTCCCCTCACCTCTCCTCTCCCCTTCTCTCCTCCTCCCCCTCACCTCTCCTCTCCCCTTCTCTCCTCTCCTCCTCCCCCCTCACCTCTCCTCTCCCCTTCTCTCCTCTCCTCCTCCCCCTCACCAATCCTCAGTCCTTTACCGTACCTAGGCCCCCTCCTAACCTTCTTCACAAATATCCCCACACACACCTCCACACCCCCCCCCCCACACACACACACACCCACACGAAAACACACACCCAACCCCCCACTGCCTGCCTGAGCCATCAGAGAGCCACCGCTCGCAATCCATGTGCATCGTGTCAGATAATTTTTGCGGCAGCGAATCAATAATGCAACAGTAAATTTCATTTAAATAAACATTAGCGGCCTACTTAATTAATGAAACCTCATCCGCAATTTGTCAGTGTCAGGAGTGCTAACACCTTTGATGTTGGTATGAATATTCCTTTTTAGAAAATGAGGCTCTCTGACACTAGCGTGCATTGTAACGTTTTCTCCCGTCTCTCTCCCCCCACTCACTCTCCACTGCTGGCTGTATGAGTCTGTGCACCGACTTATGGAGTGTTCACAGTATAACCAGATTAAAATCATGACTCTGAGGGGGAGGACAATGGATGGAAGGGAGGCTTGGGGGGAGGGGGGGGGGGAGGAGGGTCGTAAAATGTATGAGGGGAAAACATCATGAAAAATTGTGTGGGGAATATCTAATGAATCTAATCTGCATACGAGCCACCTGATCAAATGCTTGAGCGATTTCAAAGACCGTACATCAAGCGCTACATGACATTAACATTGAATCAATATCAGGGCAGTGGACGCCCATGAGGCATAATGCAGCATGTTAATAACCTAGAGCGTTGGTAGAGATAAACAATCAGGAAGAATAATGAAACAGTGCAGCGTCGTTGGATGTCGTTGGATGAAATAGAAATAGAATGTCAGATGAGTATCCGACTCGACCATGTCACCACGGTCACCGGACCACCGGTTTTGACTTACATACAGAACACACTTCAGAGGCTAGAGATGATGATTCAGAATGCAGAACCTTAAAGAGGAACAGGGTTTTTCTCTTACAGTAACCTATAGTTGTGTCCATGGATACTAAAAATATTTTCCCAGGCGGCCAGTGTCCTGTATATCGTTTGGGGTCGTAGGAAAATGTATTTACAGCATTCAGTCTCCTCGCTAAAACCCCAAATTTCACACATGCAAGCGCTGGGGAGGGTAGCCAGATTTGTGAGACTTGCACTCGGGATATTGGTATTTCTGAGGAACCAACTTTCACCCAGGTGCTGCTTAAGGGCTGTGTCTCGACATGTTTCCAACACCAGGTTACAGAAGAGAGTCTGTCAAAAGCTCCAGGTTTCTCTATGAACAAGGCAGAGAAATGGTCATGAAAACCAACCTCATCCCTTATTTGGGACACCTGAATTAGGGCAGAGGCTGGCTTCCTCCTAGCACAGCACCCACCCTGAGCCTGGGAGACCAAGAGAGAAAAGGAGCGGGAGAAGGAAGAGGAGGGGTGGTGGAGGGGGGGGGGGATTCAGTGGGGGCCTTAAGTGTGCTATCATAGGCGTCTCTTGAGCCTGCCTGCTTTATTTGCAGTAGTCAGGTTAATGAGTCCACCAGCCCACTTGATGTTGAGAGGCCTGCCACAAAGAGCTTGCCTCATTAGAGCTAGCCTGGCACGCCGTTCTAAGACAAAGGGACATTCACGCCGCTGAATGCCTTTACGCTCCTCAATGCTGCCAACCTGCTAGGGCTGTGGCCATGGCACCCCACCCCCCTGCACACGTCCTGGCTCCTGGCCAGCCACACCGCAACCCTGGGTCTGGGCCAGACTCTGCTTGGCTGGCTGGATAGCGGGAGGATGGATGGAGGCAGGCAGGCAGGCGTAGTTGTTGGTGGTGGCTGACTGGTTCACATGCAAACTGACTGACTGGGATGAAGCTGGCTGGCTGGCTGGGTGTCTGGCTGGCTGGCCGGCTAGCAGCAGTACTGGAGCAGTGGTGGTTCAGCACCTGTGAGGACCAGCTGGGCTGTGTGAAGAGAGGGCCGGGGCACGTGGACCGCCTGGCAGGAAGCCAGGAGCCAGGCAGCTCTGTCACTTGCTGCACTTGGTTTTGCTGCATTAGAAAACGGGGGGGGCCTCCGGTCAATTTAACCCTTCCCCCGCTTCCTCCTCTCCTCCACGTTCACGCTCTCCAGCCTTCCTGTTGACACGTTTGCCCCTGCAAATCTCTGTGGGGTTCTATGAGCAGCAAACAGCTTGTTGTCTCCGGTTGAAACACCGTAGTACCTTAACACTGACTGCTGTGGGACTACACTGCATTTCTTTTGACAGAAAACAACAGGTCCTTAGCGCCTGTCTTCTCTGGGTGAGCAGGAGCTGAGGTTTGAGGCCTGAACTCCTGGCCGCTGCACAGAGGTGCTCTGTATCTCTCAGTCACTGCATCTCTCTAATGAGAGGGGACAGTCTTGATGGGAACTCTCTTTTCACAACTAATAATTGCTTCCTTCCCAGAAAGACAGAGAGACTGCAGTATAGTACACTGTGTGCTGGGTGAATCCATGTTGACGATCTCTCGCTCTCCCATGTGTTTGCAAGTGATGCACGTACAGTGCATTGTTTTAGTTCAGAACATTCGACGACCACACAAACAAAACAAATGTTTGAAAAGGGAGAACGTGTATTGTATCAGCGGTGACATCTGAAAAACTAGATCTGAAAAATCCCTCCCAAAAAAACAGCTTTTGTTTCGAGATTCACAGTGGAAACACACGCACAAGCGCAAGAAAACAAGGCTGTTAGATGATTAGTGCACAGCTGGATATCCAGATAGTCTCTTCGGTGGGGGAAAACAACGAAGAGGACTGTGCAGTCAAGATGAGGGTCAGGAGAGTTAAATATTTTCTGCATAGGTAGTCTGATCTCTCTTTCTCCTCTCGCTCTCTCTGTCTCTCTCTCGCTCTCCCTCTCTCTCTCTCTCTCTCTCTCCATTACACTATTTATAGCTCTGGCAGAAACAGCTGAGCTGACTGCAGTGATGTCACCAGAGCTGATGGAATGCTTTGTTCGGCTGTGTGTGCGCATGCCACCTGGGTCTGGCTGAGCTGCAGGGAAATACTTGCTGCAGAAACCAAGATGGCCGACGCCCTGCCCTTTCATCCGAGTGTGAGTAAGACACAGCTATGTTCCCAGTTCAAGCCATTCCTGTGCCCACAATTCTTTGGAAGCAAACGTGTATTTGTCATGGGTCTCCTCATTTGGTGTGTGTAAGAAACAGAACATTTGTCATGCAGTGATTGATCATTTCCTCCA
>NC_061067.1:1214153-1261869 GCF_021917145.1 Hypomesus transpacificus
TTGCCATTCTGGCTATTCTAATTCTGAACATACCTCTGCAAATCCAACCACACAGTGGAATGGTCCATTAAGCCACCCTTGCGTTTGCAGCATGCTCGTCCCAGTCCACGTGATTAACAATCGGCAGATCTTTCCCTACAATCTTCATAGCTACATTATACATTTGGCCCAACTTTCACATAGCCTATGGTGGAAAGTGCATCTGCAGGACTAGACATTTCTGCCCCTTTCTCAGCCTCTCTCGTTTTCCTCAGCACAAACCCCCTCTCTCTGTTATGTTTTCACTGTGAAACAGAGGCCCTCTGGTTGGTTCTTGATTAATAAATGTTTATCTGTTTTGAAGTGCGGGACAAAAGGATATGGCCTGTGACCCAGAGGAGCAGCGACCTCGTGCAGTTTCATTGTAACACGCTGAGAAAAGGCTTTGGGACAGAGACCTCAGGCACTGACCCACGCACATCCCAGAGCCTCGCTATTCATGCGCGCACCGCTGCATGTCGCCCGCAGCTTCCATTGTTTCAGCAGGAACAATAGCTTTCCCCCACTCCCAGGGCAAAACTGATCTTTACAATTCCACTTCAACGTTGTAGCCAGATATGTATGGACTAATACATGTTTAAATATCAGCTTGGAATAATTTACGTTCTGTTAAAGGATTAAAATAGCTTAATTATGGCCTACAATCTTTATTTAAAAAATATATAATTTGATCAAGCGAAATCATTTCCGTGCTAATCAATTCACATTCCAGCACCGTATGCGCTATCGCATCAGAAGAGATAACGGACCGCCTTTAGTTGAAGGGGTGATTGTAAAGAGAGCAGTCAGACATGAGGTTGAGAGGCATATGGATGGAGGCCTACGACATCCTCACCACGAGCTGAGGAGGAAGAGGATTAAAAAAAAATGTATATATATATATAGTTTTGAGAATGTTGAGAGCATTTCAATGTTAGCAATTAATGAGATCGCGGTGGAAATGTTAAAATGCTTCTCTTACGTGGTGTGAGATGTAGCCTATGGAGCCTATAGCCTACTTGCTTATTCTACGGGGTTAGTGGGGTTACTCAAATGACATCATCTTTCCGTGGGGCCTCTTGTGTGATTCAACACCGCGTTGTTTCGATTGGATACTTCGCTCCTCAGTCGATCGCGGCAGGAAGTGAAGGGAATGCAAACCAGTAGAACGGAGCTCGAGGATGGGCCTCACTTTAATCAATTATTAATTCAATATTGAATGCCTCACATAACTCTCTTATGCCCGTTCTAAGCCTTGTAAAACCAAAGAATCACAGAGCCATATTTTTGTAAAGAAAGGGTGTGTTGACGTGTCAGTGAATTAGATATTGCACTAAGACATTGCATCAGAAGAAATGTTTGTAAATATAAGAGGCAGCGTGAAGCCAATGCAAAATCCATAGATTATAGACGACATGATGTTTTGAATTTCAAAAAGATTTAGCATTTCAAAAGCCACTATACTGAGTATGCTATTTCTTAATTGTTCGTCAGCTAATCTTCTTCTGACCCAATTAAAAAAAGAAGCAAAATGCTGCAGTGTAGATTTGCACAGTTGATGTCAGGCACGACTTTCGGCAGTAACAGAAGCCAGTTTTATTTTTAAACTTGTATCCTGCAAGAGCGTCCATCAGAATTATAAAGGTAGACTATAGACTATTGTTGCGTTGGGTCCATGTCCTAAAAAGGCCTTACAGTTTAGAAGACATGACAACATGCATTAGACCACCATTTATTTGAGATTTCTTTGGAATGTTCAATTGGATTAGGTGTGTTGCTACAGAATTAACCCAATGAAGGCTCAGATCGCTGTGAGTTGTAAACAGAACATTTTACTATTTTAATGTCAAGTAATATGACGTTTATTTGCCCGTGAGTTACGGGCATTGCCATCGGGTCGACCATTGGGTATACTGAGATTGAGAAGCGGTCGAACGGCATAATGCGTGAAACTGTAACGTGCTAATGGACCTCTGAAGACACATGGTATTAAACATGACAAATTGCGCCAAGCACATAGATTCGATTGCGCATATTCCTAATCTGGTGGCTAGGATTATATGTATGTAACACATTTAGTCCACGATTTTTTTTGCAGGTGATGTGTTTAACATCAGTAATTATAGAATAATAATAAAAAGGCATAGACGTATCATGAAATTAGGCTACTTGTTTTATTCGAACTCTGAGTGTGTGTGTGTGTGTGTGTGTGTGGGGGTCTAATGTGTGTGTGTGTGCGAGCGAGCGAGCGAGAGAGGGGGGGGGGGGGAGAGAGAGAGGGGGGGGGGGGGAGAGAGAGAGGGAGGCAGGGAGATGGAGAGAGAGGGAGAGATTTAACTCATTGTAATGCACAGACCTGCCCTCTTTTGAAAAAAAGTAAAAGAAAAAAAACGCAGCCATGCTTTGCGGAGGCTAGCATCGGTCTCATTGGTAGTATCAGCTTCTTGCTTAACAGAGTCATCTGATTGTCCACCTCCATACCAAAGGAACGGGAATACAAGCGACTGCTGAAGCTAAACAAGACTCAAGCAACGAACTAGACAGCGCCAAAATAAGATACACAGCAAATGGATACACTATCAGACCAGTGTATGGGGGCGACCATATGGCGTGGAACGTGAGATTGTAAGTATACCACATCCATCTTTAGATTTAACCCCATTCTTGTATGATTTCGTGTAAATAGCCAGGAATCACACTTCACATTCTCCACCCTTCAATGTAAAGCATCCACATTGAATGTGCTGTGATAAAGAATCGCCGTAAAAGACGGTCACACATCAGACAGATCACGGACCTACGATCCGGTGTTTCACCAGCCATTGTTATTGCGGGCGTATGGGAAAGCCCTCATAGTGGATATAGGTTAAGGGTGCTGACAAAGCCAGGATTTCATCCAAATGTTTTAGTATGAAAAGCTTTAAGGTTAATGTTGGCAGTTGCATAATCGATAATGAGTATTGCTGCATTTGTTCGTTGCGCGGCGCTTTAGGACAATGGGTCCGCGCACATTGGGTCAACTGGGTCGCTGACTCGATTGGGTCTGAGATGCAAGTAGGTAATATGAGGATGTGCAGTGTTGTTCTAAAACTCAAAATGATTGTTGAAAGAGGGGAACAATTATGACTAATGAGAGAGGGTGGGAGTCTTTTCCACATCTAAAATGGCGTTTCCCTTTGTCTCTTCATCCCCTTCCATATCCCAAATGTTGAGTGAATAATGCAATGCAACAATCACAATCAGCATCTCTATGGATGTGTATTGCTTTTCAGCATGCAAATATGCTGTTTAATGATTATAGATTAGAGGTTAGCCTCATCCCGAATAGCATCGCTGTTTAGCATTTGCAGGTGCATGCAGAAAATGTAGGCTGTGACGGTGCTGCCTGGTATGTGGTACTCTAATCGCTAGGAGCCTTGACTCATCAGCGCAGATTCAATAGGTTATAGCCAAGGCTACATTAGAGATGATTGTTCTGTCTTGGTATTATGTGGCAAATCAATGAAAGACAGGTGTGACTCAGTAGAGATAAGAATATATCCCCTTTGTGGAATAAAACCAAAAATAGACGGTTGACAGTTGTAATATTAGGCAGCTCTTCCGTTTATGAGATTACACTCCCATTGTGTGAAGCTATAAATCCTGGAGCCTAAAACATGAAGGTCAGCAACTGAACAAGTATCTATTTCCTTATGTGTGCAGCCTATACATAGATGCCTCTATGCGATGTATAGTTGACATAACCTTCTGTAATACCCACATCAAATCAAGTGATAATCAGTGAACGATCCCTTGCATTTCTTCATGGCAACAGAACCTAAATCAAATGTTGTCCACACAGACCATTTCAAAACCACGGGCAGTGAATTATCTCCAGTTCCATAAGATCTTGCATTCGATTAACCAAACTGCTACTGTTAATTCCTGTATCAAACGGGGACACAAAAAATAAGATACCCCCCTGCCCCCACTCCCAGCAACTCCCCGTGTGTCTTCGTGTGCGTGCGTGCTTGTGCGTGCGTGTGTGTGTGTTTGGAGGGAGAGAGGGTATTTATAGCCTAACAATTGCGTAACTGATCATATTGCCAAATGTGTATTTGAATCCATTTGGGAGGGGGAAATGGTAATAGACGTAGGCTAACATTTAATACTGAATATTAAAATGTTAGAAACTCATTTATTGCCTTCTGACTAATGTTGACATTTAATAGATGTGAAACGAGGGAGTGGAATAATTCCATCAGTTAAGAAAATGTAATCTTACGTTATACTGGAACCGGGAAATGAATTATCCTTATTTCAAGGACACGGGACGACAATCAGGACATTGGGTATATACAGAGAACATCTGTTTGCCTAGTGACGTCACCACCCCCATGCAATCCTCTTGTGCTGAAGGCAGATGCCTTATTTGTTTGGCTAGAGCGCCATTAATCCCAAAGTCAGCCGGCGAGGGGAAGAGACCGGACGGAGGGAGATCAGTCCCATTTAGCGGTGTCGGAACTGGACACATATAGCTCTGCTTGTCCTGTGTCTCTTGTGGATTTTGCTGGAGAACCCTGTATGCCTTTGGTGGTTTCAAGGTGCGTGGATGGACTACAAGGCTACTGTAAACGGGTTGGTCGCCTTTTTGAGGCTCTCCAGTCGATCCTCGCGCTTTGCAGTATTTTTACGTGACCCGTGCGCAGGCTACTTGTGCAGTGCATTGCGCTCTAAAACTTGAGGGCCATTCCTTTTTTTTTCGATATGGACAACGACATTTTTAGCATTTCTTTGGATTATCATTTTAAATATGGATATAAATGTGCACCATATAAAATATCAACTGTTTGTATTCTTTCTTGACGATGCAGGACTGAAATTATAGTTTGAGATTTATGACACATTTTTGTCTTTTCTTATAGGTGTTTGGTGTGAGGATGGAGGACGTCCAGGTCTGACGTTTTATGGACCAAATAGTATATAATGTAAAGGACCTTTTCCCTTTTTGTTGAAAATCATGGATTGGGACGAACCGTCGCATTTGCTTTTAGGTCTCAAAAGTTAAGGTATAAGCTTTTCAACGTTACATCGCAGGACGTGATTTTGATTTGATTCAGGCCAAAGTATTATTCAACATTATTTAATCCATATTAATGCTATGGAAGAATCGAAATAGCGGTGAAGTACATTAAGCTCTCTCTCTCTCTCTCTCTCTCTCTCTCTCTCTCTCTCTCTCTCTCCCTCTCTCCCTCTCTCTCAGACACACACACACACACACACACAATGACTACTCAAAGTCCAGGTGCAAATTATCCGGGGTTCTGTCTCTCCGTGTTCACAGCGGACCTTGATTTAATGTCTTACAATTAAGGCACGCGGTGAATGCCAAGAGCGGAGCCTTATACCTTCCGTAATGCACGTAACTAAGGAGAAACAAAGGGACTGTTAAGGTTTGGTTTACACATGTCTAGTATTTGTGTCATGTACATGTTTTTCAGAATAAAACTAATTTACACATCTCTAGCCGTTGTCTGTACTCTGTGCGCAGTTATTTGAAATGTAGATGAACACTGTGAATACAGTGGGGAACGGTGAACCAGTTTCAAGTACGTACATTTTCAAGAGTTCACAAATGACCTTTGGTTTGTCTGTAGACACACTGAATGTGGCTGCGCGCATGAAAAACGCTGTCCACCTTTATTGGTGCTGAAATGCAAGCCTTCGACTATACCTTTGTTTCAGGAGCGCGCACCAAAGACAAGGCATCATACATGTCGTATCAGAAACAGTTATTTACGGTGACATGTACCTTCTAACTTTATAATCATATAGGCTACATTCCTATAGTAAAAGCGCATTTTTACGCAGACAGACACACACGCAAACGCACGCACAGGGAAGCCACAGATATATACATATATATATATTTTTTTTTTAACAATCGGTTTCTTTCAGCTGAAGTGTAATAGGCAAATGGCTTTTATTCTTTTACATGGACAAGTTCAACCAGTCGTAAGCTATGTAAAATGTCTTCCCTAGCTGAAAAGCATTTCACTCTGCAAAGCCAAAAAGCCTATACATTTCCTCCTTTTATTATAAAAATTGAATAGATTATTTTAGGCTATGGCTTTGGCCTAATAGTCAGTATTGATACAAGTTGAAAAAATGTGGATTCTTCTGAATTGCAAAGGCATGCTATGGCCTCTTCTGCGCAGAGCATTGTGGATTTTCTACATTCTCGTGTGTTGCCTGCCACCTACCGGTCATTTAATTATATAACCACGCCATGCTCAAAATTGAACGTTGACTACAAACGAACTTAGAAGGTTCCATGTCATCAAACATACAAAGCAAACTACTTTGTATATAGTAGTTACGAGATCCTAGAACACTGGTTGCATCAACGCAATACTGTCTGATCAAGTTTTCTACGGCTTCATTGAAGGATATGAAATATGATGAATTACACCTTTTTTTTTTTACATAAATCACATGACCTTGTGAATGTCATTACTTAAAATTAAGAGAGGAAAGGTGGATGGAATGAGATTTCCAGATGGACGAGAAAAGGAGATCTATTCTTGTCACATATTCCCTATACAGTGCAACAGTGCATGTGAAACTGGCAAGAGCACATCACAAAGAGGAGATAATGTAATGTGTTATTCTGTATAATATAACAGGTAGACACTTTAGTTTCTCAGTTCCTCCACTTGTCAACAGGCTTAATGTGAAGCCTTAGAGCAGTTAAATATGCAGTCATCTATTTGCTACCCCTGTGGTTCCCTCCATGTACAGCACATGGGACGTTTGTCATCATACTGCAGTATCCCCATAGCACACACACTCAAAACCTACAAAACAGATATACCAAAAAAAACAGACTTTGCTAAAGGATGGTTACTGTATCCATGCCCCGTCAGGTAAGTCTACTGCAAACATAATAGCCACACTTACATGATACTGTATGCGCCCTGACGAGGATACACAGAGAAACTAGGATGAAGACATCACTTCTTCAGTGAATAAATGGCCACTTAGCATTAACCAGATGATGGGATTGGGTTGCCATGGAACACAGTATCTGTGGAGCAGACAAAAAGGGAATTTAAGTCAGATAAGTAACAACACAGTCAATACTGAGATCCCGCACGCAATACGCTCTGATATTGAAATTCTCAATAGCAAACACAAGGTTATTGAGATAATCTAACTTCTAGCTTGTCAAATTAGAAGGAAAATATAAGTGACTGTGCTACTCTATTTATGAAGAACAGTTTAGTTCGTCAGAATGTGTGGATCCAGGATGTTATGGCCTGTTTAATGTGATATTTATTACGTGTAACAATGTTGTCACCCTAAACTGCCCCACTGATATGACTACTACGAAGCCTGAAAGTGTTTCACATATTTAGTTACTGCCTCGGAAAAGTAAATAGTGGATCACTCTCTTGCATGTAGAGTTGTTGCAGTAAACACTCAGGTGCTGTCTGCCATCTTGTGGTTAAAGTCGGCAACTACATTCCAAACAGATAAATAAATGAATCATAGTAAAACAATGGATTCAGTTCTAATTCCAGACAGTAAAAAGCATTTAAACTATGAGAAGTCTTTCCTATGGAGCACATGGCATGTGCTTTGTAAATGGTGAGGACACACAACCACAGCTATTGCTAAGGTGCACCATTTCACCAAGGCTCAGCAGATTCAGCCTCATATTATCTCTCGAAACACCATGGTGAAGTGCCAGTGCCTCTTTTTAAAACTTCAATTAATCGAGTTATGTGGGGCCAGAGTAAAAGCCTGCCTTTTCTCCATGAACCAAACGCAGCCCATACAGTAAATGAAATATGAACGTGACAAACACCAGGATGAGCTAGGATACAATTACCCCCCCCCCCCCCCCCCTCACTCCCTAATACTCCAGCATGGTGCTGAACACAGGATCTATTAGAAAAATGCTGACTTTGTGCCGAGGAGTCAGTCAGGCTAAGAGTGTGACGACTGATACATCGGCCAGGCCCATCTTGTCTCATTAGCCCCGGCTTGATTGGCCATGAAGGTGCTCCTCTGCGGTCTCAGGACACGGTGAGAATCTCCTCCTCTCTACACCATAACTCCTCAGTGTTGCAGCATGGCGGCAAGTGTACTGCCCCGCATAGACACTGTGGGACTTCATGAGAGGAAGGGGCTGTGCACGATTTGTGAGAACGGTCTGACTATATTTTTGGTCGAAGCAGGAGAGGAGATTAGATGACTGTTAGATGGATTTCTGTCAGAAGGTTGGCGAAGGATCCACAACAATGGGAAAAGGTTCACTTCGGTTTTTTAGCACAAGCCCGGATCATGTGACCACCAAGGGCAGAGTGGTGAGCATGAGTGAAAAACATGTCTGTCAGATGGCCTTTATGTATGGCTGGACAGTACAAATATAGTAACCACAAAACATGCCCTTAACCAGCACAAATTCCACGAATGATGCACATGGGACATGGCACATAGGTGATACAGTCATAACTCAGTTTGGAGACTCTTATCTTCATCGTCTCTCTCCAGAGGTTGCACAGAGCACATTCCCAGATCTATATGTGTCCTTCCAGGGACCCACGGCGCGCCCTCTTGACCCCAACTAGGGACTTTGAATGGACTTTCTGAGCAGCCATAGTGTGCTGCATGTGGTGTGTCTGTGGTCATTAGTATCAGTTACCAGGGTTTAACATTTGTGATGTAAGTTCAGCTTGTCTGTTGATTGTTGAGTAGTACAATAAATGTACAACAGGATCAGTGCACATAGCTACATTTAGAGAGATGAGAGATGTTCTCTCTCCAGGGCTGTGTCGGTACACTGTCTGATGAGATTTGTATTCACGGCTGCTTCATCGCTAATGTAAGAAAGACTTGAGTTCCCCTGGAAAAGACTGAATCTTTCTGAAATGTACAGACGTACAGAGTCCCTCCATTCCAATGTTGTATTACAGAAATGAGTGTAAAACATATATCTACCCAGTAGATGGCAGTACATCCACAAGTAATTTCTGACTTGAGAAGTTTGTCGGCATGGTTTCTAAACTCTACAATTTCCCCAGTGCATTTGCGCTGGTCTTGGGATGGGTGGGATTGACACAGAGAGCAACCTGTCATTAAAAGACAAGAGAGTTACTAACCTAGAGAATTGTTTGGCCAAACTTTGAAATAAGGTTACATTAACTACCATGCATACAGCATGGTAACAACTTTGCAGGTTCTCAAAAACCGCTACGTAATAAAAATGTTATGTAGTTTAGCAGTACAGAAGTGTATTTTGGTATGTGGGAAGTTGGGCTTTCCAGGAGTAAGAGGATGTTGACATTGATCTTGCATTGGTTATGTAACCTTCAACTGCTCCTTTTCTCCTCTCACTGAACCGTACCTCTTACACACGTCCCCAGAGAGTGCCTTTTTTTCACTTTTGTAATAATCTATGCTGCTGACACGAAATGCCATGGAATTACACAACAATTCCTGTAAGGTTTTACTTTAGGTATTGTTCTACTATTACATGGTAATTACATATAACCTTACTGCAAAGTGTTGCCAAACGTTTAATAAAATGACTACTTGGATCAATTCAGGGACTTTTTTTTGCTCTTTTCTACAGGTTAATACAGTATTATCATACCTTCGGTTGTTAACATGTGGAATCAGGTCACGAATATAATGAAAAAATAAATATTTTTCTACTGATGGAGTTGAATGGTGGAAATGTCGGTCAGCAGAGTAATAGCAATATAAGAACAAACTAAATTAAAAGATTGTTTCTGCAGTTAATAAAAAGCTATTGTGGCTCTGTTTAAATCTAACTGCGATTGAAAGTTTTCCTTATATGTTTTACAACACTATCTAGACTAGTGGCTAGACTATCTTTGAATGCAGAGTTAAGGACAGGGTTTCTAATAGCGCGTATAGGGTGCTTTGTAAACAGCATGTTAACGCGTGTATTCGTTTACTCTGATAATAGACCTTATAAGTACTCTCCCGTATCATAGTGCGCATGGTACTATCGACGGAGAGGGATGGAGAGAGCGAAATAACACGCGGGATTGTTTGTCGCCGTTTAAATCCCATTAATTAAAACGTTAACGTGATTGGGTAAAGAGAGGGGGGAGATAGCCCTCTGTCCCAATAGGCGAATCCTCTTTAATAACCCGCCTCGAGATAATGATGTAAAAGACTCCTGCGCCCTGCGCGTGACGCTGATCGGTGTAGAGATCTGTTGAAGGTGAATCAGAGCGAGATAAGCAGCACGAGCGCAGAGCAGGGCAGCACTTTTGAGAAGGAGTCGCCGAATCTCCACACCTCAGTTGACAAGTCAAGCAAGCTATCAAGACCAACTCCGACTACTGACAGCACAAAGGGCAACAAACTTACAAGAAGCTTCAGCAGAATCACAACACATATAGCCTACAATCAAGTGGAATCTGGAAGGCTATGGACAGGAGAATGAACTTGAACGGGCCAGGGGACATTTTCCACAAAACTCTCAGCGCCGTGTCCAACAAAAAGATGGAACCTTTCAGATCGACAGCCGGAATGGACCTGCCTGTCAGAGACCGCCAGTCTCCAATAAGCTGTTTCGACCAGACCGATTCGGACCCAATTCAACCTGGAGGACTGGCAGGGGGTCGAGGGGGAACGCTGGGTTTGCCGACCGGATCTTTGTGTGTAAAGTACGGGGAGAGTGGCAACAGGACCGAGAGCAGTGGCGGGGAGCAGAGTCCAGACGATGACAGTGACGGCAGGTGTGAAATGGTCCTCCTTGCTGACGGGAGAACGGTGGCAGCGGGTAAACCCGAGGGAGGTAAGAAAAACAAAGAGCAGAAAACGCTCAGGCTAAACATCAACGCGCGCGAAAGACGGCGGATGCACGACCTGAACGACGCGCTGGACGAGCTTCGCGGCGTCATACCATATGCGCACAGCCCCTCCGTGCGAAAACTCTCCAAAATCGCCACTTTACTGCTCGCCAAAAACTACATCCTCATGCAGGCACAGGCGCTGGAAGAGATGCGGAGGCTTGTGGCTTATCTCAACCAAGGCCAAGCCATCTCTGCGGCTTCAATA
This sequence comes from Hypomesus transpacificus, assembly GCF_021917145.1. Lineage (NCBI taxonomy): Eukaryota > Metazoa > Chordata > Actinopteri > Osmeriformes > Osmeridae > Hypomesus > Hypomesus transpacificus. The sequence goes on from NC_061067.1 coordinate 1,225,254, forward strand.
CCCGCCACCACTGCTCTGGCAGCACCCAACTTAAGTGCGTACGAGCAGCCGCCTGGGTACCCACCGGTATTTCCCACCGGAGTGCCAGCATCCTCCTGTCCCGATAAATGTGCTCTTTTCAACAATGTCACCTCTAGTCTCTGTAAACAATGTACTGACAAGCCTTAACTGCATCACAAGAGTGACCGATTAAGAGAGACTCAGAGAAGCACATGCGAAGACTACACCACTTTCTAAAACACTTCGACTTCGGAGAGGAGATTTAGGCTACTGTATTACAGTCAGTAGAAAACGAGACCGAGAAGTAATGCCGATGAATACTTTTATAACATTTACAAATGCATTCAAAAAGCGCTTTTTGTTCAGACAATACTTGATTGTGTATACGAAGCATACTTTAAGTGCTGGTGTGAATGACAGAGAAAACCAAACAGAATATGAGTGGCTGCATGAGATGCAGTTTGAAGTTGTTTATCACTTGCGCAGATGTGGACCCTATGGAGACTTGTATGACCTGACAACTTTGACCATTTCACTTGAATAGAGGGACAACGTCCTGGAACATTAGTTGATCTAATAAACCAGAATATCGCTGCTTTTATTTTACTTTTTCAATTTAAAAGAGACGTTTGCTGTTTACTTAGCTATCACGCTATATTTCGTGTACTTTTTTACTGAGCACCCAAGAGGAATGTCATAAGGAAAAGCAAGTATGAAATCATTCAATTCGAATCAAGATGGTTTAATCACTTGTTTATCTAGCAAAAGAAACCTGCTGACTTTTCAATCGACACTGCAACAAAGCCTAACGTTCAGGTGAATCTCTTAAAGCTCGTATTTATGTCCAGGTCGTTTTCAATTGGTCTTTATTAATTTATTAATTGTTTATTTTGTTTGCATGGTAAATTGTTATTCTGCATCAACGACGTTGCTGTGTAATTTGCGTTTCTTCCATATTGTGCTAACCATAAGGTTGAGGTCTTGAGTGATCAGGCGCGTTGTCAGGTCAAACTGAAGATTATTGTAGATACGTTAGTTCATAAATGGTAAAGAGGGCCATTTGTATGTGTTTATGTGTTGGAAAGCTTTATTAAAATATTTTGAACAACACTTATTTTTATGTCTGCTCGTCTTATGTCACACAACAAAGAAAAACACAACCAATCCCATATTTGAGTTTTTGACAAAAATGTCTATTTGGATTTTAACATTACATTTGCAATCTGAAAATTACCTATTAACATTTCATCACCTTTCACAGAAGCTTGTTCACGTTTGATATAACAATGTGAGTCGTAGATACAAACGTTTTATTTGGGTAACCAAAAGGAATATGGTGACTAAAAGATATACGTGATGATCCTCGAAACCTCTCCATGTCACAAATATGCTGAGGCAGAATAGTATTTCTGCTCCATCAAAAGTCTTAACTCTTCTGGATTCTGTTCTGTAAAAACACACGCAGCCTTGGGAGCAAAGGCCAGACATAGTGGGCAATATTGCCCTGCGGCTATCAAAAAATGTCTCTTAGTATTACATGACAAAGCTCTGGCGACCTTAATTATGATTATTAAAATAATTTCCATGACGGTGTCTAATAATATGTTAATTCGAAAACAACTGTGTATGAAAACTGTCTACTGTAATACCTAGGCTCACTTAATGAAACACATCGTTAAGGCAATTAGACCTCCAGAATGTGATTAAGGAACGTAATTACGACACTGTTCATTGCCATAATTGGGTGTCTTTAATCACAACATAGCCTATCAGTGATCAGCTGCCCTGCCGTCGGTTTGCCTATTGTTCTGATGTGCTGTCTATCATGGTTCTCACATTCGGACAGGGCTAAAGGGCAGCCATAAAATGGTGGATGAGAAATCCCCATGAAAGGCCAACCGCTTGTAGTCCTCATAATTCCATTTCATTCAGAACAGCTGACCATAACGGAAGAGCAGGATTTAAAATGTTTCATTTTGAGTAGAAAGAGAACGATGTTATCTCTTCAGTTTGACACATTTTTGAATAGGGATAAGCTCATGCTGTCAAGTGCAACCTTTCCTGAAAGACCAATACACAAGGAATTTTTATACAATTAGGAAGTGTTTAAATGAATAGGCCCATGTAACAGGTTAATATGTACCACTGTTAGGCTTGAAATTCTATTCATCTAATTGTATAAATATATATAAATATGTAATATTGAAAATGTTCAAGGTTTATGTATTAAAATATTACTTTTTTTAGAGTAAAGATATGCTTTCAGATCAAATTAATAAAATGACTAATTGTATTGTTTTTCTTTTACATTTTACATTTAGATTTTATACATTTTGACTGGCATTCTGAATATTTCAGCACCATGGACAGCACCATAATTCCGTGAGGTACGTTCAGAAACGATCCCCCCCCAAAAAATCTACTTTAGAAAGAGGTCAACAATTTTAACACACGTCTTATTACTGTGAAACTACACTTGTGATGATGCAGAATGTTACAAAAATCTATTTACAAAGATGTAAAAAACTGGCCATCAGTCTGTCAACACGTTCTGACATGTAAAGTTGAACACAATTTTGTTTGCTTCTGAATAATATCACGAAGTGAACTTGAATTAACAAATAATAACTAGATTGCAAATCGTTTTGACAATACAGACAAACGTGCACAGGAACACCTTCATATTCTAAACATTCATTCTCAACCGGTACAGTATTAACACAAACAAAAAAAATAGACAATTAAGCTATATAAACACAATTAAAACTATACATTTATATATCTATTGCCTTCTGGTACTTTAACTGTCTAACACTTTTCTCACAAAAGCAATGGCTGATGCATAGAGTTCATTTGAAGTTGGACTCATCTCAAACTAAGTTCACAACGTATTTTACTCTCATGGCAGGAATTTGAGCACCTAGATGAGGTTACTACCCCAATTCACAAAACTGCCATACCTTTCTCCATTGTCCAATCAGGGTTCAGAATCTGTACGAGCCATTTAGACAACAGGGTCATTACACTGTCCTATCTAATCCCATCATGCACATAAATGCCTTGAATCATCACGGAATGAGTGTTAATCAGGATAGGAAATAATCATGCAGACATCAGAATGGCTCTGGCATATAAATATTGTCGGCAATTACTGCTGGACCTCATCGACTTTCAGGATCCTACTCACCAGAAACAAATGGCTTCAGAACACTTTCTAGTAAAAAAAACGACCTCATATTTTGAACACACCACAAAGTAACGACAGCTTTCTGTGGCTGATGGAAACTGAAACTTAACAAAAATCATTAATTATGCAATGTGCATTAACGCACAAATGACTGGAGCATTTAACCCATACTAATACTCACATTAGCCCTGTGGAAGCTATTCCCTAGGGGTGAGACAGAGACGTGTGTGTGTGGTGGGGGAGGAGGGGGAGAAAAGGGAGGGGGGGGGGACCCAAACTGCACAGATAAGATGATCAAAAGCAGCACAGGTTTTTCTAGTTTTGAATGGAAGTATAACATATCTAGTCCTCAGGGTTATGCATGTGAATGTGAAACATCTCAATTCAATCTCTGATAGTTTTCCCCTCTGGTGATTTCCCCTCATTCTCTTGATGAGTGAGTTACTGTAGAAGGAGAGTTAATGGTCCTGCTTTTCCACTGGGCTCATTGTAAATCTGTGTAAGTTACTGGAGTACAGACACACTGTAGAGTGTGTAGATCTAAAGGATTAAGAATTATAGGGCGATGGGTGTTGAGTTCATGGCTGAGATCGCAACATAATACAGGAACACTTGCACTTTTTGAGTTTCATGTTGTTTAATTGTAACTTGTTTAACTGCATGCTCTGCATGGTTCTTCCCTTTGGCACTTATTTGGTTTCACAATGTATGCTTCATGTTTTGGCTGCTCGCAATGTTTGTGGCTACCTCGTTGTTATGATCAGTGACCAATGCACTTTTGTAAAGCTTTCTCTTGGAAGTCGCTTTGGATAAAAGTGTCTGCTAAATGCATAAATGTAATGTAAATGTAATGCTATAGGAAGACAGCCAAACTTTCTGTCTGAGGCGTGAGTTAGCTGGAGGTTAGAGAGGATGTTGTTGCACAGAAAATGTACTAGAGGAGCTACAATCGCAACCTAGGGAGTAGCGAACAGTAGCTAGAATCAACAAAATCTTTTGTATTTATTTCATGACTCTAATAAAGCCCACCATGTCTTGGAGGCATTTATGGATAGACTCAGAGGTCATGAAAAAAAAGAAAAGATAAAAATCACCCCTTTCATGAACCATAAAATATCCAATTTACCATATCAAGAACCACCAGGATGTCTATTCACACCACAGATGTGATGTATGCGAAAGATGATAAACATGGAAATTACAAAATATACATAAGCGCTATGAATTGAACTGTCTCCTATCAGTAAGAGGCCCGAAACAGGGAATTGAATTATCCACGCGGTGTCATAAACAGGAAATGGAGAAATATGCATCGCATGGGCCAAGACGCCGAATATCAAACCCTGCCCAGTAAGTCATAGTTGTCAGTCTTGTGATATCACAGCCCGCTCCAGGTTTCCTGGCCTCACAGCACCAGCTACACAGTCCAAGACAGATATGGATGTGATGCAACACACAGGCTTATTATTACTAGTAAGGAGACAGACGTGATCGAAGTTTTAGAATCTCAGGATAAAATGTAGAGCATATCATATGGTGTGGATTGATGCTGTTCAGCATGCAGAGTCAGTTTATCCTGTGATCCTGTTTGGAACAGCAATGCGCTCGGGCCAGTTTGGGGTGTGACATGACGGGGAAGGACCTCAGGGAAGAGCACAGCTTAGACGTCATGACGATGGTGCCCTTGTATGAACTGCTTTGCGTTGATCTGACTTAAACTTCATCGTTACATCTTGCTGTGACACGCTGTGTCATCGTTTGTATTTCGCCACAGAATGTGACTGAATCTGAGTTTTGCTCAGTGACAAAAGAAAGATGATTTATACATTTGTTTCTCTAATAATCTCCTTAATACTAAAATATAGTAATGTACTATATTAATACATTTTATTATAGTATGCACCCTTGTTTGTATTTTCCATATTGTCACATAGGATATTGTGCAAGGCAGTCTTAAGGTCAAGAAGACATATGGTGCTATATGTGGATTACTAAATGCTCCAAAAGGCCACAATAAGTGACCCAGTAACATGTGATTATCTCCCCATCTGAAATATAATTATTGAGTAACATCAGCCGACCCCCTTTCCTCTCCATATTAATCAGATTAAATCCCATAAAAAAACCTCCTAATCCTTGTTTACCGGTGGCGTTTTTTGTGTGGTAATCTGATTTTCTTTTATTCCACTGGGATTACAAGACACTGGTCAACAGCAAAGTCAATTGTGGTGTTGTTTGAAATGAGATTAACCTTCAGTTTCAGGAGTGGTTTGGTGTATCCCACCATGGCCAGAGGAGGAAGACATAGGTTAGGATGGGGGTTTGTATTTTGAATGCACAAGAAAGAAAAACAAGTTCTGATTGTAGCTATGCCAACAACAAGATGACATTTTTGGATTATTACAATTTCAGATTGTTTTATATTTCATGTTGTTTCAAATCCCCTGCACATGCAAACACGTAGAATCATGTGTGTTCTATTTTTCCTCAATTCCATTAATCCTATTTTTATCTCCCAAGATTTATATGTTTAAAATGACAATAGCATCGCACACGATTGTATGAACTACATTGATTTGTATCATCTGCTGGCCCAAGTTCTAGAGGGAGTGTTAGGAGGGGTGGAGTTAAGGGTACACGTTAACATGAGAGCGGCTCTTGAGTATGTCTTTCACAGACAGGGTTTAGAAGCCTTCTCTCCTGCCTCTGTTAGGGTGCTCAGAATGATTTAAAATGTGTTCATGGAAAGAAATTATTCTTAAGAACAGTAATACGATTTTTTTTTTTACATCGAAATATAGACACAAAATAATGCCTTATGTCTTACTGTCTCTAACATGAGTCTTAATGATGTCATTTTCAAAAGGAAATATCTCTTTTGCCCGTGTGTGAATGTATCTTATATCTTCTCAGCGTTGTATCAGTATGCAGGTGACGACCCTTTCTAGGCCCATTAAAACTCATCCAAGGTAGGATTCATTTCCTGTCTCTGATTTTCATTAACTCAGGATTCCACATCGAAATAAAAACATGAGGATGACACAATTACCACGCGAGTCACTCACCACCTCTCATCATATCCCACATGCCTACAGCTGGTCATGTGACCACAGACCGGCCAGACCAATAGAGAGGCCAGAACGAGGAGTGAGCCAATCGAAGAGAAGCAAAATCTAGTCCTATTTGTGACTAATGTCACTGATGCTTGTTTATATGTTTGTGTAAATATCTCTCCATTACCTGATTGTGCAGCATGTTTTTGATTATAATCTAATCCCAGGATTAGGATCTTGTGTCTCGGCACGACAAAGGTCTTTGTTATTGTACAGATAAACATTCGAATAATAATTTTGTTCACCACAAAGAAACACTGATTAAATCAAAAACTCATTCTGCAGCCGATCAACAAACCAGAACCTCTCTTGGTCTTTCTAGGTTCTCCCTGCTGGATGTTGTACTCTAACAAATGTCTAACAGATAAATAAACATGTCCCACATTGATCTATTTAAGTAAAAAACGCACAGAACCTTTGTCTGCAGTCTGAAACAAACCTTTGCCGTTTCCAGTTTCACTTCCTGAAATGAGATTAGTAACATGAGCGTCTGTGTACCATATCTGTCCATGTCAGGGTCTTTAACAGCCTTGAATGCCAGGCCAGAGGAGGGGGGCCAGGCCAAGCGTAACCACGACAGCCCCCATGTCCTTGGCTTCTCTGCGGCCCCTCACCTCACACATCCCTGCACAGTGGATTTTATGGCTAATTTTCTGCAATTTATCCTGGCAGTTTCAGAAGAGATTCCCGCGGGAATAATGTGCATAATTTGCATAAATCATCCTGATAGAATGCATATCAGCATGTAGCCCCCTCCCTGTCTGACGCCACGCCGTTTACCTTGTAATCAAAACTGACTCTTCTCCACCGGCGGACCCACCAGAGCCGTGAGAGGAGAGGAGGTCTGGCTTTAGTAATTACCCCCCCCCCCTCTCCCCCCTCTCCCCCCTCTCCCCCTCTCCCCCCCTGAATGAAGCACACACACAGATCCTCACGCACATGCACAGCCAGACGGATAAATGTAGAGATAAACAAACGATACGCACGTTAAAGCACATTGACACACACACACACAAACACACGGATGCTCCTTTGACATGCGGATATCGGCTCCAGAAAAAGAAGAAGAGAAAAAAAACCCCAGACTAGCTCATGAACAACACACAAGAAAATGCAAAGCACCCTGAAGCTAATCTTCCAATACTGCTACCATACAGTTTCTAACAGGCCCTAGACCAGCCTTTCAAAGCTCCCCCTCTTCTACTACTGCTTTCTTCCTGTTACCTGCTGTGCTCTGTATGTCTGTGTGTCTGTGTGTCTGTGTGTCTGTGTGTCTGTGTGTCTGTGTGTCTGTGTGTCTGTGTGTCTGTGTGTCTGTGTGCATGGACAGGACATGGTAACAGAAGTAGCACTGGTAATATGGCTGGGAGTCAGATGGCTGAGCGGTTAGGGAATCAGGCTATTAATCAGAAGGTTGCCGGTTTAATTTGTGGTTTCCACGCAAATGACATTGTGTGTTCTTGGGCAAGGCACTTCACCCTACTTGCCTCAGTGGAATGTCCCCTGTACTTACAGTAAGTTACTCTGGATAAGAGCATCTGCTAAATGACTAATTGTAAAAATATGGGCCGGGCCTTAACCAGTGTGGTGGACATGAACCAGCAGCAGCATGTCTGGGGTCTGAAGCCCCTCTCTCTGTAGCATCCAGACAGAGGGTTCGTCTGGGGAGAGGAGACGCCCTCCGCCCCTCAATGCCCCTCACACTCCCCACTGGCCACCACTGTGATCCAATGTGACGTACAGTGGGCAGGAGCAAATTCTGCCGGACTGCCGTCATTACTCTAATCAGCCAGAGTCAAATTGGTTCTGTTGGTGGCGAGGTGTGAGATGAAGAAGGGATGGAAGAGGAAGGGATGGAAGAGACGAGAGAGGGAAAGAGGGCGAGGAAGAGCTGGATCATGCTGAGCCATGAGGCACCCGACCTGACAAGCGTCAACAGACAGAAACACAGGGATGTTTTCCAACCAGAAATGTAGGCAGGGGGGGGTCTAACATCCATCGCAGACACAGACACACAACCGGGGCTGACCAGGCAACACTTGTTATACGCATTAGACCCTTTGGTTGAGAGAAAGCGCTTGTGTACTGCATGAGTGTGTGTGTGTGTGTGTGTGTGCGTTATCCTACGCTGTGCCCTTTGTGTGTGAGTGCATGAGAGCATGTGGGTGTTCAAGTGGTACCACAGCACAAGCTGCCTCCTCTGCCAGCCTTCTGATCTCTGAGGGGATCTTGGATGACAATCGGACAGTCGTCCGCTCGGTCAACGTTAATCACAATAATACAGCCGGGCTAAACGCGGCTCACTGATCGAGCGCTAACTGACACGCCCGTCTCACCCGTAACGGTCCCCCTCTAAGTGGGAGGAGGGGGGTGCTCACCCACCAAGCACTGTTCTGGTTTCAACCAGCCCTGTCTGGGGGTCGTAAGGGTGGGGGGTGGGAGGGTTGCTGATAGCGAGAGGGGATGTGGGCTATAGTGGTTAAGGCTGCTGCAGCCATCCAGACAATAATTACTCGATGACTGCGGTCACATTAGGGTTCAGTCAAAGCAGATTAATTTCGACTGATGGCATTGCATTGTTCCCAAATGCAGATTTTCTTAATAAGAGCGAAATGGTGTCTTTTAAGGGGGTGAGGAACCGACCGTGTTTCTGTGGTATATAGGGCGCCTTGCTGTAGTTGTAAGGGCCCACGTTGTGCGTGAACACGCGTGTGTGCGTGCATACAAATGTCATGTTTCTTCTCTTGCTCAACCTTGTGAGTGTTTATGAGTGCGTGTATTTGTATGTGTGTGCGTGTATTTGTATTTGTATGTGTGTGGGTGTGCACATGCAGGCATGTGTGCGGTGTGTGTGTCTGATGGGTGTCTGTGTGTGTCAGATGGGTGTGTGTGTGTCTGTGTGTGTTAGTGTGTCTGTGTGTGTGTGTCTGTGTGTGTGTCTGTGTGTGTGTGTCAGATGAGTGTGTGTGGCACGGCGGCCCTCCAGTTAGCATCCAGAGACCTAGCAGATTACCCTGAGCAGAGGAGACGGCATCTGTTTGTGAGCTTGTGCCGAGCAAACAAGGCAATTTAGAGGACACCAAGGGAGCTGATAATAAACGCAACCTTATTCCCCCTTTCTCCAGCGCCTGGGTCTGAATATTCAAGCACTGCAACAAGGGTGCGTGAGAGTGTGTGTCGCAAAGCCATCTTTGGCAACAATGCCTCATGTGAGTAGCTGTGTGTTTGGTCACGGCGTACAGTAATCTGCACATCTTGACCAGGGAGTGTGCGTGTGTGTGTGTGTGAGTGTGTTTTCAAGTGTGTGTTGCTTGAATCATTCATCATCACATGATGAGAGGCGTGCCAGCTCTCCAGGGTCGAGCAAGTCTGCCGTCCGACACACCCTGGTGCCTGTGTCTGTGACTCCACTGCATGTCTTCCCTGGAACTACAGAAGATGTCTCATACATCACACACAGCTACTGTTCATTATACATGATTCACATAGCTACTGCAGATACATCATGAAGAATTGCCAACTGCTAAACAAACAGCCAACTTTACGTGAGCACTTTGAGTTACACATGCTTTAAACCGGATACCTGAACATACAGATTAGCTAGCTATAGCGAGTGCAGCAGTGTGGTTCATGGTAGCCATTTCTTTGACACCTGAAACTATGCGTTGTTCTAGATCCAGAATGGCCGCCCCGCTGGCTCAAACTGTTACGGGGTCGAATTCACTTCCTGATTAAACAGGAGCTCATCTCAGCTTCCACCGGGGTCTTCGAGGACTATTTCAACACACGCCCTCGTCATGTCATCTCGCGGCTAGACCAGAGGCTTCGCAACTCCGCCTGCCAACTTGGTGCCCGAGGGCCAAGAACTCGGCCGAATGAAAGAATGAGGGAAGATAAAACGAAAAAGAGGAGATTAATCCAAGTTATTACATTGATTAGATTTCCAGAGTGCTAATTAAAAGATGTTAGGACACGAGAACAGCCAAGGATCAGTGGACGCTAATGAGGACCAATAGGCTTCAGCGCCGTAATCTGCCCCTAATGAGAGTGGTTTAAATGTAAAGTTTGGAGGGAGCATAGTCAGGGAGGATGGAAGGATGTAGGGAGGGAGGGACTAAGGTAGAGGGGTTAGTGTGAGCAATCACCCCCCACCCCCTACACATCACCCCTCTCCCTGTACTCTTTCTCATTAGTGCCATTAACTAGGCAACGTTTTACAACCTCAGCAAAAAGGGAAAGAGGGGTAGACTGAAATTCAATTATCCTAAAGGCTTTTTTTTTTTACACACAATAAAAACATTTTATTATTAGTCAATTAACAGCCCTGCTTAATGTCTGAAGGTCACACACCCCCTTGTCTGGTGTTACTGTGAGGTTCTGAAGAGTAACAGGGGGTGTGTTGGTAATGGATGACCAGTCATCCCTGCCTCTCCCCGCCCTCTTCCCTCCCTCTCTCCCTACCTCTCTCTCCCCGTTCTCACCCTCATGTGCCCATGTTAAGATGTACCCTGCATCTTTTGCATCCCAAAACTTACCTGTGACCCCGGTGAAGTCTGGTGGTACACATCTGGACCAGTTTTCATCTCGGATTGAAAACTAGGGATGTTTGAGATGAGAAATCAATCTGCACGAGAGTCAAATACCAAACAGAAGGTAATGGAGGAAGCCAAAATGAGGGAGGTCGTTATTTATTCATTGAATGCTAGTTATTAGCCGATGAGTCTAGCCTGACAGGTACACCCCATCCATTCACTAATCTAATAGCTGTTTATCACGGTAATCACCAGCTAATTTATCACAAATAATGAGTTGTGTTGGAAACAGATTGGTAAATAGTCAGGAGGAATGCCGTTTAATGGATCCAGCTCCGAATGCTGATTAAACCACTGTCGAACATGTTGTGTCGAACCAAACATGTCCATGGTTTGTGTCCGAGTGAGTGTGCCTTCTTAGCAACACGGTACATTTCGGTCGTGTAACGGACAAGTGCAGTTTTGCATTGTATTTCCCCTATTTTACTGGAACACGTATTCATTCACGCTGGCTGTAGCTCTTGACAAGTGAGTGTTCTGCTCAGAGAGTCTAGAAGTGTCACCTCACCGGTCCCGATGTCACCTGCGCCCGGCACAGGACGCTGTTTGTTTAACGGAGCCTGAGAGCCGGCCATCCCACCAGCCTTATGGTGCAGAAAAAGGAGGGACATAATCGAGCTGATATAACTATACTGATAGGCTATAAAACCATGACAGTGAAGCCCTCTCTTCATCACATACCCTCGACAAGGCTCTCTGGTCTGACTCCCCATTAGGGCAATTCATCACTCCCTCATAGAAGACCATCAGACAGGTCTGGTGTACTCACTGTCAGCCCCTTTAGACCCATAGGAACCAGCACTGCCCTGGAAACTAGATTTCGTAAGCCCTACAAACACTTACATTGGCCAGTCGAGGACCTGGCATTTTGGGGGATTTAAGGGAACCAAGTTTTTATGTGAGGAAATGTCGATGCAGATGCACAAAATGTTAAAAAAGCCACACGAAATAGCCAGTGGGAATCCTGCAAAATGTGGAAATAGATAACCCAAACAGTGATGCAGGGATAATGGAATGTTGTGTCTGTGATCAGAAGTTGGTCGTCCAAAGTGTCATATTTGTAATGACCTCTCCTGAATGAGAGAGCGAGATTTGCATTTTTGGTCCGTGCTCTCTGTAATGAAAAAGGCAGAGCGGAGGATATTTCACAGAGCCTGTCAAACCCACTCACGCCCCTTCCACACAGCACTCAACCACTTCATCCCAGCCTTCTCCGTTCTCATGGCCGAAGCTGGCAGAGGGAAAATTAGCAAAGCCCAGACTTTTTGGACACAATCCCAGCTACATTATTGTTTTTTTTTTTCTTCTTTTCCTTCCAGCACATTCTAGCTTCCGACAACCAAACCTAAGTCTCCTTGAAAGTTTCAGTGTCGCAAGGCAATCTCCAGGATAGATTTATGTAATCGTCCGCTTGTTAGGATGATTTCTCAGACCCACTGACAATGACGTGCATTCGGATTGGGCTGAGGTGACATGCAGGTTGGAGAATCCTGCAGCACCACCACACAGAAGCAATTAGAGATCTACATTCTCAGACAGGTCAGGACTTTGTTTTGAGGCGAAAGGAAACGGGCGGGTGTAACGTGTTTATTAAGATGACGTGTATGTCCCTTGCATCATCTTAGGATGACAATCACAGGGTCGTCATGCAAAGGAAGAAAACGAGCGCAGGGAGAAGGGAGGGCACCAATCAGTGAGATCACGTCCAGGGCACCACTCTGTGGTGACAATCCGGGGCACCCGATTGCATTTTCCAAATGAACTGGTTTGGAAGCATCGAGTTACTGCTAAACAAAGGCCTGCAGGAGTGACAGGGTCTCTGCGTCGGGCAGGAGGGATGAGGAAGAGATGAGAAGAGATGTAGAAATCCGCCTGGAGGGGTTGGGGACAGACAGAACTACAGCTAAGACGCCACTTCAAGTCGATGTTCTGGTGCCTGTTGAGAAGCTGGCTGATTAATTAGTGATGATTCAGTTACAGTTGGACAAGCTCTATTTAAACACAGTTCACGTGCAGGATGGCTTTAAATGGAGCTCTACCGGTTACAGTAATTAGTTCAGTCTATTAATTAGCAGTAATTATCCGTAATAGAATAGTGGTTCATGTTTAACATAGTCAAGCATGTAATGTGCCAGAGATTTTTTTTTACAGAATGTCTCTCACGTTCACCCATAACAAGCATGATAAATACAGTCAAATAGTTTTAGTGTTTGAACAGAACAATACTAACAAGTATTACCCCGCAATCACAAAGTCTATTTAACAATTTTAACATATCATATCTTCGCCCTGGATGCACAGTCCTTGCCATTTCCACCATTTCGATGGCCTCGATACACACCAATAAATAAACAATGGATTGAAACTATGTCCATTTGCTAGTTAGTCTTGATTCACCTAACCACCCATGTCCAGAGCAGAACAGTCATGATTTGAAATGAAATAAGGTCAGTGTGAGGAGCCCTTGGCTGAGACGGCTAAACAAGGCGTCCCTACGGCCTTACCAGCTGTGAAGGTGACACTGGAGGGTGGGGGGGTGGGGGGAGGGGGAGGGAGGGTGCTATACACAGAACAAGCGCCCCTTTGATTAATCACAGAATATTTACTGGCTCCGATCTAATCAAGGATCGTAGGATCACAGGCTACATCATACACGGGCCAGGAATTCACCCAGCAGACTTAGGCTGTCACAGTCCACTGTCCTCTCTGCAGTCACCATAAACACACCCCATATATAGAGACTGGCCCCCCCACTGCCGCCAGGCGCAATGACAGGGAAAGAAGTGATTGTTTTATTTCCACTGAAACAATATAACCAGCGGTCAGATACTTAGCACATGTCGTTTGAAGTAAAAGCTTATGGCAAACAGGGAGAAAGTCCCATTTATCTCAAGGTGGTCGTGGTAATGGGAAACATGGGTGTGAGCTGTTTTCCCCCCCCCACAAATAGTGTGAAATCTAAAGAGTGTTCCCCCCCACGGCACTGTAATAGTTAAGTCCTGGAAAACAGATATCAGTCAAGGACTGATCCAAGATTACCGGGCAATGGGGGTGGATTAAAAAATGTTGACCTTTGGTGATTTACAATAAAGATGTCATTATGTATTCTGCTCTCAAGGGAACATTTACAAGGTAAAGCACAGCTGGAGGGGTGGTGGTCCGATAAGGTACTGTGCACGTTAATACCAGCTGTCTGACAGCATTTTACTAGAGTTCAGGTAAATTGCTTTAGATATTACATGTCCTTTATGGAAAATGTTTGGCTTGTCCTACATCATGAAATGGTTCAAGACATAACCTTTTATCTGCTGTTTACAGTTGCAAGCAGTGGTCTTTAAACAAGCTGGACCGGTAGGGAACTGATGCAGTGCTGCCTTGTTTGCAAGGGGTTGTGTTAAAGTGTGACATTCGCTTTTGTCTCGCCTTGAAAATGTCACTCCCCAGGGAGTCTTCCTCAGTTCATACAGGTCCAGACAGAATCAAACACAAAACAACACTCAGAAACACACAGACTCTGATAGACACACTCACACACACAAATATACACACACACATACAATGCTTTGGGTCACAGTACATATCAAATTCAGAGGGTCACATAATAATGACCAGCTATTAAGTACTCTCTGGGCTACACAGTGTCTTTCAGTCTTTCTCTAAATGTGTCTGTGGGCTGTAGCAACAGATCACTTAGTATCCCAGAGCTGGGCCTGTGTCACCCAAGGAGCCCCAGACAGATAAACAGTTAGTCTATTACACGAGATTGTTTTTGTCACTGTCCCCGTCTCCCAGATATTTCCTCCAAGTGACGAGTCACATTAGGAGCAGGAGGAAGAGTAATTTCTGTGTCACATCCCTTTAGCCCGACCTCGCTGACAATCGCCAAGACTTCAGCGTTCTCACAAAAAAATTAATCACATTTGCCTTTTTAATGGCGTCTCTTCAACCCTCTGCCAAGAATTCACAATCCTCCCCTCCTCTTTCCCTTCCTCCCTTCCTTTTCCTTCCCTCCTTCCCTCCTTCCCATCGCGGGGTCTCACAAGCCAGGACCCTGGCATGGTGGATTGTGTTTCAGGGAGTGTGTCAATACTTACGTCAGCCCCCTGGCCCTCCTCCCCGCTCAGCTGACATGGCGCTGGAGTGGAGGCAGGCCTGACATCCTCCTTGGCAGAGAGCCATCCTCAGAGAACCCTGCTGCTCTGTGTCGGGGCTGGGGGGCAGGCTGGTGGAGACCAGGGAGGAGGGTCTATCAGGGAGGGACTGGAGGGACCAGGGAGGAGGGTCAGAGGATGGACCCAGAGGGGTTTTGGAGGAATGCCTTTTTAAGTTGGAGAGGGATGCAATGATGCTTTAATAGTTCGATTTCAATGCATCTGTGAGGGGTTAAGGAGTTTCACAGATATTTCTTTCTGTTTACCGTGTGTACATCAGTTACAGTAGTGCTATAGTACTGTGGTATTGTTTACTTAATATTGAAATAATATTACCTTTTGTTATTTAACGCTTGGCAGTTAGTGTGCATTTATTCAAATGAATGATGGCACAATGTAAATGGGTGATTGATCTTTTCCTTGTTTTAATCTTTTCAGAGCCCTCATTGGGGGATCCTCCAGCCTAGAGATGGTTAGAAAATACTTCAACCTGATTGGCTGGGAGGAGTATTGTAACAATGACTGAAAAACAAAACACTTCTGCTAAATCCATGTTTCTGAGGAGATTCTGTCAAGTTTCTTGCCTTTTACAGATTTTAATAGCTGAGTCGGAATGGAGTAAATGCTTTAAAACACTTTGACATAACAGGCAGTGTCCTGAGACCCTTAAACACTGAATGATGCATGTGCAGTATGTTACGAACAGCTGTCTAGCTGCAAGATTTTTTTCTTTTACTGAAAGGGCCATGCATAGGCCTCTTTGAGTGCTCTCACCAGAAACAATCTGAGATTATTCACCTGACTCCTCGCCTCGAAAACAATTGGACCTGTTCAGTCCAATCGCAGAGTGAACCCAAGTCAGAACCCCAGGCAAACTCTTGCGATTGGCCAAGTGGGATGATGACTGAGTTGTCTCTGGCTTGCCCTCATCCTGCTTCAACCTCTTCATATTTAATTCAAAGATTGTGTATTTCTTTATGATTGCAACATCTGTTTGCTCCCACTGCCAGCTTCCCCGGTCACACACCCAGTGTTTAATAATTTCTGCCCTGACCTCGAGGAGACCCTTGACAATACAACAGAGCATTCTGCTCTGACTGCACTGAAGACTCACACACACAAAAGGACCTAGCCTGCCTGCTACCAACTTCCTAGCTGACGAAAAACAAGAAAGAAAATCTTTGTGTATTTAAGTGGTTCATTTAGATGAATCAAACACAAAGTCCTGTGTAGGATGATACAGAACATTTACATTTAGTCATTTAGCAGACGCTCTTATCCAGAGCGACTTCCAGTAAGTACAGGGACATTCCCCCTGAGGCAAGTAGGGTAAAGTGCCTTGCCCAAGGACACAACGTCATTTTTGGCACGGCGGGGAAATCGATCCGGCAACCTTCTGATTACTAGCCCAAATCCCTCACCGCTTAGCCATCTGACTCCCCAGGACAGACCCCACAGCTCATGGTGGGGGACCACCATGTGGTCCTGTTGACCTCTGAGGACCAGGAGGAGAGGCCAGATGTTTGGGTGACCTCACGACCTTGGGACCAGCTGATGTGGCAGTGACAGATGGGGACTGGCATCACTATGTGTTCCTCTGGCAGCTTGGGGGGAGAGGGGGGGGGGGGGGTGATTTCTGTTTTCACACCCCCTTTTGTGTTTATCCCCATGAACGATATCTGGGTTTACTCCGGGACTGAGAGGAAATAGGGATAGAGAGGGAGGGAGAGAGAGGGAGAGAGAGTAAAGTACAGAGAGGGCGATTCAAAAAAGACAAAGAGAAAAAGAGAGAGGGAATGACAAAGAGACACAGGGAGAGAAAGAAAGATTGAGAGAAAGAGAGAGAGAGGGAGGGAGAGAGAGAGAGAGAGAGAGCGGCGCTGGTCAACAGTGCTGACGCTTGTCACAGATGTTGAATTCAGCACAAAACGCTGCCAGAAGCCATCACATCAAACCCAAGTTAGCCGAACGAACAAGAACAACTCCAGGCCCTGCCACTTTACATCGGGCTCAAGCATCAACAGCTGTTTTTTGAGCGAATGCAGATGCAAAATAATGATAATAATCTCTACTCACAGCTCCTGCGTAGACGTAAACAAGCCATCTTGACCACACCCTGCAAACAGATCGCCTCCGCCATTACAGCAGGACCAAAGACCATAGAACAGGAGTGAGATAGGATTAATCGCCTATCTGTCAGTTTTTATTTCAAGAGCTTGGCTGATGTGTGACTGCCGTGTTATGATTTTCCTATCAAATCTGCTACATTTCACACATCATCACACATCCACATTTAATCCCTTTCTTATGTGTGTTTGAATGCCTCTCACTAGTTAGTCACAAACTAGACAGGCTCCTCTACTGGATGATCGCTATTCTGCTCCTGTTGCTTCAACATCATTTTGTCCACAAATCAACACTCCCGCTTGTCTGTCCTGGCTTGTGAAATCCTTAACATTTTGACTGGCTGCATCTTGGCTTGCAGCAACCTCACTCAGCTCTGAGAATGTCTTTGTGCCAAGGCCACAGCCTGTGGCAGTTTCCGTGGTGACAGATGAGCGTGTCGACATGTTTGTGTGAGAGAGAGTGTGTGTGTGTGTGTTTGTGTGTGTGTGGCCCTGCAGTGGAGAGTGTATGGTGACAGGAGGGGCCTTGCGAGCTGTGAACTGGGTTGCAGGCCTACAGCAGCTCCTGGGCTACGGCAAGCCCCAGCGGCCAAACTAGTAACATGTCAATCTGAGCTACCCGCATCAATACCAATACCCAAGCAGCCCAGCCCCCGCAGTTGAACACACACATACGCATTAGTAACCTGGATGCCATTATAAGCACATGTACAGCTAAATCTGTCCAGCCTTTCTTAGCCTATAGGCATGGGTCAGCTGCAGCAGGCAGATTGTGTGAACAGCGTACTGCCACTCTCTCTCCACAGGCTACATGAAGGTGTCCAATCCACGAAACACTGTGAACACACACCCCGTGGGCTCCCACAATGCACCACTGCTCCTCCGGGAACGTTCGAGAGAAAAGACGATCACCCCGAAAACCGAAGCGGCGACGTTTCCAGAAGAAGCAGTCAAACCGAGAGTGCTCTATCTGGGCAAGCGCCATTACTTGGGCATGTGGTTACAGAGAGCTGTGAAATCTTCATGAAAGTGTATTTTCGTCCTGTTCGTCTTCCGATCCAAGTCCAAAAGGAGATGTTTACAACTCAGACATGAGCCACTGGAACAAGTCATTCCACTTCCCAAAAAAACCTTGATTCATTTCCAAACATACACTAAAAAGCCGTTAGAGAAAAAAGAAGATATGAAACAATGCCAGGGCATGATAGTAGATCTTTGTAGTTTGAAGATGCTCTTTGGTAAAGGAGTTTGCATGTCTATTTGTTTTTACCTAATAGTCTTTAAACAAGAATGTTTTTTTACACTACAGAGTTGCATAATTTATGTATGGGGTTTTCCACTGTAAATGAACAGCTGTATATGAAAAAAGGTATGTTAACACAATCTATTCTTTGTGTAATGTATACTAACAAACATTCCCAATGCGTCCACAGCCCTGATAAGAAATCTCACAGTCCCTCAAGTTGTCCCTCAAGTCATCCGTTTCTTTATGTGTAATATTTCAGAGAATATTTCAAGAAAATGGAAGAGAAATATTCCCCGCACTGGACAAATATATAGATCATCCGTTTACACATTTGGGGCACTTTACCTGAAGAAATATTGCCAGCCCGCCCAGTAGTAAGCCTGCTGTCCAGCACTTGTCACAACGGCTGACTGTCATATGAGTCACAGGGTGTCGTGAAATGACAGCTCCCAATGTTTGCAAAGATGAAGCCTGGGGACGGGGAAAAAACGGAGCCATAGAAAATTCATACTCCCAAAGTATATCAAAGTGACTCCTGTCAGCATTGCGTCAAAGGGACGAAGCAGGAACTGTTCATTTTAACAGCTACGTGTCTGACATGGAAGCGAAGGAAAAGGGGCTTTCTGAGAAAAAGTTGTCAAAGTATTATCTTGTCATAATGGATCACAGGGATTATAAAACAAAACAACTATTTTAAGAAGTGGACGGAATCAGGTTTGTCATCATAGGTTTAAGACATGCAATACAGTCTATAATAAATGCAGTAACGTCCACCAAATTGAAAAGCATTTGTCTGTGCTTTTTGCTCCATAGCGCAACACCTTGGCAACAGAGTCCTTTTCCTAAACACCTAATGAAGGATTCTGATTCATCGTGGGCCTCTCTGATTAGACATCAGGCAGACCTATCAGACACTCAGTCTTTCTGACAGGCTATTCAGATTTAACAGCAACCAATCGACCATCTCCGTACATCTCAGATGCATCACAGTAGAGAGCTGCTGATTGGCTGTGAAAAGCCAAGACACTGGAGTATCTAAACAGAGATGTTAACTTGATGGAAAAATGATTTGATCCATCAAGGAGACAAACACAACCCTAACACTGACGCCCAGGGCCTCAATCACTAACAGGATTGCGCCCATTTCAGGCGAAAATAGCGATTTCCCCCGTCTTTTAACGGCGCGCTAATTAACACTAAAAAGCGGAGTAAGGCGCTGATTGCCCGACGAGGATCTGGTTTGATAAATACCACGCAAAATGCGGAAATACACCGTGCGCTATTTGCGGTTGGGCAAAGGCGCAGATTGAGCTGCGGTCGCAATGTTAGTAAATGAGACCCCCCAGAGCGTTAGAAAGCAAATACATAATTTTATATTTAGAACAACATTTCTATACATGTATTTAATTTAAGGCAATGCAAAATCCCATCACATGAAGAATTCCTCAACAAAAAAAAAATCTAAAAGTTACATAAAACAAATCGGACAGTTACCATGGGGCAACCCGCGTTACCTAAGCGGCCTGGATAAATAAATGAATGTGTTTCCCCTGCACGCGTGCTATGAGAAACAGCAGCATCATCCAGCGATGACAAATATTAGCAGCCCAGGGCTATGAGAATCCAAGGCAACTAAAATCTGTTTTTGACCCAGGGCCAGAGCCAGTCCTGCACTGTGGGCCACTTGTGATTTCAGCGCTGGCTGGTGTAACAGAACCAGCCATGCATTAGCATTGGCCCTGCAGTGAGGAACAGGCTCTTAGGATCCTGTCAGCTGAACTTATCATAGACACACACACACACCACACACACACACACCACACACACACCACACACACACACACACCACATACACACACACACACACACACACACACACCCTCCTACAGCACATCACATGTTTGTTTAGTTTTTTATGTTTTTTATTTAATTTTTTGACATGAGGTAGCTTGGTACACAAACACTCAGGTTTTCACATACTGGTACTGTCCACAAATGCGTGCAAATGCCACAATCCCAGAATCATACATCATTTTGCATTTAAGTACATCAGAACGTCACGCACATGTTTTTTTTTTTTAAACACAGAAGATAATCTTCTCTGAGCAGACAGATTGAAAAACAGCAACAACAACAAAAAACAGTTAAGAATAAAAAACTCAGTGAAGGGAATAACAGTGTGTAGTTATAAGCCACCAGGTGTTCTCCCTGTCTACGAGGAGGGCCGACTTGCAAAGTTCAACTACTGTGAAAAGGGAAGTAGCGAAGGGGACACACAAAGCAGTGACCTTGACTGACAAGTGCTCTTCATTCTGGCTATAAACAGCGGTTGGGCCTGATAAGTGTTCATCGGCGCGGGGAATAATGACCTATCTGTCAGGCTAGGCCCGGCCATGTGAAGTAGTATAAATGGAACATACATAATGTACAGCAATAATACCAGCGAGCTCACAGTCTAATGTATTATCATTATTCTTGGGGGTCCTGCCCCCCCCCTACCCTCCTTCTCTCTAACCCTGTCTAGAGCCTGTTCTCAGGATGGGTAAATGCCTCCAGGCCACAATAATTTCATTCTAATCTTTGTTCCATATTATAATTTTCATAGGCAGAAATATGCCGGGAAGCACCAGCACGTTTCTATCAAGGGCTAAACAGAACACAGGCCGTAACCACGGTGTTTTATAAGGCTGTATTACTGCACGCCTTCAGCGCTTCAGTCAATTTACGATAAGGATGGAATGAGCTGTAAATGTATGTGTGACACTCAATCTCCAACTTTGTCACGGCCTGTGCATTGATAGAATGCGGGTTAGCAGACATGACCTGCACAAATACAATACTAAGTATTGAGACAAAGCAGTAAAATGTTGAGGATTTTTTTAAAGACTGGACATAAAAATATAATTCATGGTGTAAAGGGCACATTTTAACATCACATTTTATTATAAAATTCACATTTATTTAGGCAATGAAGAGTAGCTCTTAATCATTAAAACACTAAGATGATATTTGGAAACCTTACTGTAAAATTCAAAGAAAAACAGTCAAAGGAGACTATGAAATACATATACTAAACATGAACTTTAACTGCACACTTATAACACAGGACATGACTCACTGGGTGCAAGTCTTCCTTATGTGCTTCAAGTCATTATCTGCAGAGGGTGGCTGGCGGCCCTCTCTGCAGTATCGCCGATCTCAGACTGTGACACACTGATCAGTGTTGGAGTATTGACTCACTCTGCCTGCCGCTCTCGTTCAGAGGCCTGACGTGACCGGTGCTCCAGACCTCCTCCCGGCTACATGAGAAGGAAGTGGGGGTACGGAGACACGGAGACCGTCTGGAGTGTGTGTGATGTTTACACGGACTACGACCGGCGCAGACACAGGAACATTCTACGGTGAACGACTCACTCATGGGGGTCTAACTCTTCAAAGGCTTGCTTCCTCTTCTTTACGAATTATATTACATGCAAGTACAATTGGACGCTAAAGCCAGATTTTACTTTGCAGTAGTTGTGCATAGTTTCAATGCCGGAAAAAAATCTTTTAAACAGTTCTCAGACGAGTTGTACATTTTTGTTACGTAGATGAAATCCAAAATGTTCGTGTGTAATCATGTAACACCATTAATTAACAGGCACTTTAGAGGCCTCCCACACACATACTGTATCCGAATCACAGCCAGTGGAACCAGCCAAAGCCCATGGCTGTGTCTGCTGCAGTATGGCTACCTCAGTAGCAAGTGTTAGCATCTCTGTAGGAACACGCTATAAAATGTCACTAATGAAATAGACAGTACGTGTATTTGTGTGTCTGCATGTGTGTGGCATTTACGTCTGTAGCCTATACGGCTTTGTGTGTCTGCCAATTTGTGTATCCTTGCATGTTGTGTGTTTGTGTGTTTCTCCCAGGTTCCCCCTGCAGAGCTGTGCTATGGGATATGAAGAATGCTTCCCCAGCCTGGAGACAGTAATCCCCTGTGGAGGTCAAATCTAGCATGGCAGGTTAGTGTCTGTGGAGATTGACAGCGCAGAGAAATACCGCTTCCAGGCACACCACCAACGCGCACAGACAGTAAATACCTCCCAGTGAAAAAGGCTGGTTAAGTTAGAAAGCTTTATAGACTGTCAGAGGACGTAGGAGACTTTCGAGCGACAGACCCTGTCAGCCCATCTCTATCATATCCAAAACATATCTATCATACGAGCATTAGGCTGGTCCCTATCGTATACACATCTAACCTAGAGTAGAGCTATCATACATCATACTATACAACCCTATCATGCTGACCTACATCTATCACAATGCAACACTGCACATTCAGACCATCCCTCCTCTGTTAATACATTTCCGATCTATTAGGTAGAAGTCCATTAGACCTAATCAAAACCGGAAATCTGATTTCCAGATCTTATCAACCACACACCAGCTGTGTGCCTTAGTGGGATTCAAAGAACACAGAGATCATGGCTGGATTAACACATGAACATCAACAAATATGTGATTCGAACATTTCAATTAAATATTTTCCGATAGACAAAAACTACACGACAAACGCTTCAGTCTGGTTTCAGAACGTACTAATTAGAAGGCTAACACACTAACACGATGGTTACATCTCTACAAGTATAATTAAATATTTTCCGATAGACAAAAACTACACGACAAACGCTTCAGTCTGGTTTCAGAACGTACTAATTAGAAGGCTAACACACTAACACGATGGTTACATCTCTACAAGTATAATGCTAGATAACTTAGCCCAGAAGCTAACTAAAGCTAGAAGGAAAATCTAGCTTTAGCTCAGAAAAATAACTCACTCGGCTTTAACAATTTTTCCATCTCTTGAAAAGGCATGCACTCTCAACAGAGTACAGTTGAATAAATCCTGTACATGTTTTCACTTTTTACTTGCCCTTTTTAAATCCCAGAATAAAGTAGCATGATGTATTGCAGCTGACCACTAATTGCATGAAATATGTTTTCTTACAGGCCTGAGCTGTCTGCCTTTCATAAACACAGGCTGACAGATCGTGCCCCCAGCCAGTGACCCTGCTGTGAGCATATGCACTAATGCAAGGTCACACTGAAGACAACCCACACTAGGACAACACAGGCACACCCCTCACTGACGTCTATTCATGTAGTAGCTCCCTAAAAAAATAAAATACCAAAAATGTTTACAAGGCACTGGATATAATGAATCATAATAGGAATGCAATCCGAGCACGTCAAAACATGTCTCTTTCTTTCAGAGTCGAACAAATCGTGGTTCTATCAAGCAGGCGATTCCATATGGGTCCAGGATGAGGGAAAAATGATAAAGAGGAATCGCTGCCAAAAATCTGTTGCACGCTCAATGTTAAGGAGGCTTCTGTGGCTCCTGCAAGCTCTGTTGTCCACATGGCTACAGAAGACCCAGACTCTCATCTCAGCAGGTGGGGCCCTCTAAATCTGAGATCTCCCTACAATATCACCCATGAACAACAGTCCTCTGATGTTCAACCACGCAACAGAAGATAAGAAAAGACCAGAAACAGAGGCTATGCATCAAGGGGTGAGGGTCAAAATAGTTTACATGCAGAAACATAAAAAAAGCTATTCGCGAGCAGAAAGACAGGCAGGCAGAAAGACAGGCAGAAAGACAGTTGGACAGACAGACAGGTTGGCAGACAGGCAGACAGGCAGGCAGGCAGGCAGGCAGGCAGGCAGGCAGGCAGACAGACAGACAGAAAGACAGTCAGACAGGTTTGCAGGCGGACTGGCAGACAGGCAGACAGACAGACAGACAGACAGACAGACAGACAGACAGACAGGCAGGCAGGCAGGCAGGCAGGCAGGCAGGCAGGCAGGCAGGCAGGCAGGCAGGCAGGCAGGCAGGCAGGCAGGCACCTTGACACGGTTACATCGTCATCCTCTGCTTGCCCTTTGTCATGCGCCCTCCTCACCTCCAGAGCTGTCAGTGGCTTGTCAGACCCAATCAGGGACTCCGATGCTGTCTGCCAGCCATTCACCAGTTTGGACAGGATGACATCAAATTTCTGGTGTTACGTGTCAAGCCCCATATGAAAACAGATGTCCTCATTACTGGGTCGCCAGTGCTTTAAAGACAGCATTCTAAATTTTTGGGATGAAGGTGAGAAGTTAGCACCTGAAGAAAAGATGCTGTTGATTGATGGCAGTTAAGCATGTCTCTTTGCTTTTATCACTTGCAGTGGCTCTTAAAAATAGACACAGAACTGTAAGGGAAGAATTGGGCAATTTAATATATTACAATTCTCATTAGTAATCTCATAGCCTCACCACTAAACTACCACACACTGACGAATCCTAAAACATTTTGATGATTTAATTATCATCTACAGGAAGATTTAAACCTGTGTTTAAACAGTGACATGTCCTAGCCTGGTCTTATGTATATATGAGATCCTTCGGAGATCCAGCATGACAAAAGTAACTTTATTGAATGGGACAGATCGCTGCTTGTCTGACTGACTTCATCTGTTTGATTGAGCAAGGAGACGCCTCAGGCTTCACAAGTCCTTCAAAGGCAGCAGATTCTGCAAGTGTGAAAAAAGAGAGAGAGGAAAAAAGGAAAAGAGAAAAGCCCTTTTCCACCGCAATGGTCACACACACACACACACACACACCAGACACACACGTACATACACACACACACACACACACCAGACACACACACGGTAGCAGCTTTTGGAGGATTTATTTATTGGCTTTAAACATCTTTATTCATTGGGCTACCACCCAAAGCCCTTTCACTTCATCAACCTACAACAAAGGCAGCCCGCTCGGACAATCTGTCAACTGTCACCGGCATAGATTAGGACCAGAACTCTGGGCGGAGGACGAAGCTTGATTGAAGTCGACCGTTGGAGAGTGAAAACAAGAGGAGAGTTTGGGGAGGGTTTCCCCCGACGAGGCCACTGATGCTTCACTCCCCTCCTCAAAGGAGAAGGCCACATTACAGAGCCATACATTCATTTGCCCACGCATCATGATCTTATTATGGGGATCTAACTCTTTACTCCTCCCCCTGTCTTTCAGAGGGCCGTCCGGCCGCTATAGTGGGGCTCGGACGTCATTGTTGCTTGATGGGAGTTCCATTGAGCCGTCCATATGCTTCTTCTGCGTCCTGTGAAAGCCTGGTGTTGGTGCTCTGTGTCTCTCAACCCACTACCCTCTAAAAGAGGGCTCGCTCTATCACCACGACGCCTATTGTGAGCTTTAAAAGGTTAACAGACAAAAGTGCGAGATCATAAATGAGTGTTTGGCAGTCTATTGGAGGAATCCATCCATACACACGACTGAGATGAGAATGTGTGCCAGATGCAATTCAAGCCTCTTGTTTTGAATGACAATAAAAAAGGGTTGATTTTGCTGTCCCCGACAGAAAGGCCCTTTTCAGTGAGAAGGTTGCATCAACTTGATTCATCCTCCCCGGCCTGCTCTGTTGGAGACGAGAAATCTTACATATTGTAGCGTGGCGTCGTGGACACATTGGACTTGCAGATGGTTTCTGTTCTTCTCACTTTGAACTAAAACGAATCCCTGCCCCGGCCTCTGTATAGAAGCTCTACACAATCATACCCTGAAATGTCCTGTTATATTCAACCCTACCCTACTCTATCCCACTCTACCCCACCCCACTCTACACTACCCCACCCTACCCCACCCTCCAATACCATACCATACCCTACCCTACCCTACCCTACCCTACCCTACCCTACCCTACCCTACCCTACCCTACCCTACCCCACCCCACCCTACCCTACCCTACCCCACCCCACCCTACCCTACCCTACCCCACCCTACCCTACCCTACCCTACCCCACCCCACCCTACCCTACCCTACCCCACCCTACACTACCCCACCCCACCCTACCCTACCCTACCCTACCCCACCCTACCCTACCCTACCCTCCACCCCACAGCACCCTGCCTGTCCCCCTCACAGGCTGTTCCCCAGAGCCCCAGCAGGCTTCTAAACTAGCCCTCATCCTCCTCTCTGGGGTTTCCCCTGGGTCTCTTCCTCTCAGTACGCAGAGCGTCTCCTCCCCGCGCAGCCAGCCCCAACCCCGTCCCTCCATCTCCAGGTCCCCCCTCGGTGACAGTTTGTCCACATCAGAGAGCCGTCATCCCTAACGAGGTCTGACTGGTGACACACAGATAGGGAGGGGCAGGGTGCTGGGGTGTGCTGGGGTGGTGAGCGCAGGGTGCCTGGATGCCCCCAGGCCACAGAACTAACGCCATGCTAGGACTGATAGTCGTGTGAGAGGACACAACTGTTTCCTGCTAGGCCCTGCTCTGCCAGCCAGAAGCCCTACCAAGTCCTACCAGCTCACAGTCTAGCACTCTGACATAAGGAGAGAATCACAGATTAGGTGATATTAACGTTTTTTTTTATCTGGATAAGCTTTCTAAAATAGGGGATGTGTCACAGCGTTTGACAGCTCGGTGCTAGAGAGCGTTTGACTCCAGATCAAGAGATCACAGGTTGAAATCCTCCCTGTGTGTTGCTACTGCTACATGAATACATTATAACATAATTTTTATTTTTATTAAAATAACCGGATTGGAGATATACGTATAAACTTGTAATTCTGTGCAGTTTGTTTAGGGACGGTGTTTAACGAAACGTACATTAGTTTCAAGATGTTTTCAAGATCTCATTTCCTGTCTTATGTACCTTAAAAGGAGCTTCTAAAAATCAACCCCAACTCTCTTTCTTTGTCTTGCAATAAACAAAGGAGAACAATAATATTTCACTTCATTAAACTTTTTGACTACAATTAAAGTCACCCCTTCTTGGCAACAATCCCCAATGAGCTTGTGCCCCCGATGACAAGGATAACAGATGATGTGAGGAAGACCCTGGCTGAAGACAGAAAACAAAGGCGGAGGAGAGAGGAGGTCAGCGCTTCAGCTCCTCTGCTTTTCATCCAGGGTGGATGATTGACCCTCGCATGAGAAAGGCCTCAGTGCTGCCATGCGGAGGCTGAGGGACAGGTGCTGCGTGTCTATTGTTCCAACCCAGGAAGCTGTTAGTTAAGGAATCCAGCTCTTAAGGAATCCAGTATGGTGTTCTCCTCATTTACAACCTTTATTTTATTTATTTGTTAACCTCTTTTTAATCTTTAGAATGATCTGACTGGAGTTTTTGAATTTGGGGGGGATTTAACACAGTTTTGTTTTCATTTTACACTGGTCCTAGACCTGTGTAAACGTGTACAGTAACAGAAGTGTACAGTAACAGTTCCGACCCTGTTCAGTTTTCAGGGTCACGACAGGATGGAAGAAGTGTGAATCTCCACACATGGTCACACACTAACCCCTCCAGACAGGTTGATCCTGTTTCTTCAAATCACAGATTGGCTTTCTGTTCCGGTCAAGTGCCTCAGCCAGCCTAATTTATGCAATTAGGTCACTGTGATAGCCAGTGCCACAGTCTGCACCACAGATTTACAGTCACTGATAAAGACTACAATTAAAATTGGGAGAAAAGACTTTCATTTTCCTAAGTAAAGCGACTCAGAGAAATAAACAAACAGAACAGAGAGTGGGGTAGCGACTTTGTATTATAAGAATTAAATTACGCTTTGAAATCTTGTTCCCAGCCAGTGCTTAGCTTTTCTTTTTCTTTTTTTTTTAAATTGGAAATTTGCGGGGCAGATTGTGGCCAGGCTGCCAACACATGATTATATTCTAAATGTGTAATATTCTGGAAGCTTCCTCGCCCCCTAGCTCCCCCCCAGCCCCAGCACCTCAACCTTCTCTACTTCCATGCCCCTTCTCCCCCTCTCTTTTCCTCTCTGCCCTCTCTTCTGACTCTCTCCCCTGTCCCTCACCCCTCTGTCCTCCCCCTGCCTCTCTCCCTTTACCTCCCATCCGCCCTACCTTTCTCTCTCTCTCCCTTTACCTCCCATCCGCCCTACCTCTCTCTCTCTCTTTACCTCCTCTCTGCCCTACCTCTCTCTCTCTCTCCCTTTACTTCCCCTCTGCCCTACCTCTCTCTTTCTTTACCTCCCCTCCGCCCTACCTCTGCCTCTCCCCAGCCACAGCTCTGCTGGCTGTGTTCACCTCTCTCCTGGCACGTTGGCTCTCACCCCCGGCTCTGGCTCCTGACAAGCTCACCCGCTGAGCTACAGATTGGCCAGCACACAATGCCCCAGATCCCTATTGAGCACCACAATACACTCACCTGCCTTCCACCTTCCCTTTTATAGCCCTCTCTATTCCTGCCTTACTCTCTCTCTCTTCCTGTCTCTCTCTCTGTCTCTCTCCCACTCTTTATCTCTCTCCCCCCTCTCCCCCTCTCTCTAGTGACCTCACAATGGCAGCCGTCTCTCTACAGTCAGGCCCAGGCTTGGCAGTGTGAGCAGACAGGCCACCACCATCACGCATGGTCTCTACCACCACCCCCACCACCACCACCACGCATGGTCTCTACCACCACCCCCACCACCACCACGCATGGTCTCTACCACCACCCCCACCACCACCACCACGCATGGTCTCTACCACCACCACCACGCATGGTCTCTACCACCAACCCCACCACCACCACGCATGGTCTCTACCACCACCCCCACCACCACCACCACGCATGGTCTCTACCACCACCAGCACCACGCATGGTCTCTACCACCACCAGCAGCACCACCACCACCACGCATGGTCTCTACCACCACCACCACGCATGGTCTCTACCACCACCAGCACCACGCATGGTCTCTACCACCACCAGCAGCACCACCACCAGCACCACGCATGGTCTCTACCACCACCACCACCAGCAGCACCACCACGCATGGTCTCTACCACCACCACCACCACCAGCACCACCACCACCACCAGCAGCACCACCAGCACCACCACCACCACCAGCACCACGCATGGTCTCTACCACCACCAGCAGCACCACCACCACCACCACGCATGGTCTCTACCACCACCACCACCACCAGCACCACCACCACCACCAGCAGCACCACCAGCACCACCACCACCACCAGCACCACGCATGGTCTCTACCACCACCAGCAGCACCACCACCACCACCACGCATGGTCTCTACCACCACCACCACCACCAGCACCACCACCACCACCAGCAGCACCACCAGCACCACCACCACCACCAGCACCACGCATGGTCTCTACCACCACCAGCAGCACCACCACCACCACCACGCATGGTCTCTACCACCACCACCACCACCAGCACCACCACCACCACCAGCAGCACCACCAGCACCACCACCACCACCAGCACCACGCATGGTCTCTACCACCACCAGCAGCACCACCACCACCACCACGCATGGTCTCTACCACCACCACCACCACCAGCACCACCACCACCACCAGCAGCACCACCACCACCACCACCAGCACCAGCACCACGCATGGTCTCTACCACCACCAGCACCACCAGCACCACCACCACCACCAGCAGCACCACCACCACCACCACCAGCACCAGCAGCAGCAGCAGCACGCATGGTCTCTACCACCACAGAGCCTGCCTGGCGCTAAACAAAGGTTGGGCGCTCTATCATTCAAACAGGGGCCATTCCGACAGCTGCCTCCGCCACGCTCTCTCTGACAAACTGCCA
The DNA here is from genome assembly GCF_021917145.1 of Hypomesus transpacificus. NCBI lineage: Eukaryota > Metazoa > Chordata > Actinopteri > Osmeriformes > Osmeridae > Hypomesus > Hypomesus transpacificus. The sequence goes on from NC_061067.1 coordinate 1,255,304, forward strand.
GAAAAACAGATGGTTTGTGCATTCATGACCAGTTTAGAGCAGGCCTAGGAGTCAGCTGCATTCATGACCAGTTTAGAGCAGGCCCAGGAGTCAGCTGCATTCAAGGGGAGGGGGTTTGTCAGCCGTTCCATAATAAAGCTTTTTTAGTCTGGTTGAAAATTAGAAATGCATTTTGAAATTGTCCCTTAATTATTGAGGTCATCCCAGTTGTATAGAGACTGTGGGGGCCAGGGGTTCTGGCTTTGTGACACATGACTGATCTGAGAAGATGGGATGCCTCATTTCACTTCCAAAAACCCGCCAAGACATTTACATACATTTGTTTCTCATGAAACCCCCAAATGCATAGGATTTTGAGAGCCAAATGGTATCTCTTTCCAAGTCAAGTTCATCATCAACCTTTCGATCATGCGCAGAATAATTAAAATGCCAGCAATTATTAAAAAAAATATATAAAAAAAACCTGTTTCATCAGTTATCATTTGCTTTCCAGGTAGTTTTCTACAAGCGTTCTTAATTCTTTTGATTTCAATCAAAACGTATACATCTCTGCAGACTTCGTGTGTCTCTGAAATTTCAGTGTCAGGACTGTCTCTATCCCTGTCAATCAAAAAGCCACACAAACACACGCACATCTGCAGCATAATCGATGTCAGATGACAGTCCAAACCTCCGAGTGTTTCATCACCTCTGCTCTCTCCGTGCCAGATGGCAGCTCCAGCCGTGTGGAGGGGAGAGGGGGGCCAGGAGCTCAGGCTACCCAGCCCAGGGTGTCTCCGTCCTGGGTAGATGAGTCCCAGAGCTGGCATTAGCGGGGATGAACCAAAGCCATGTATCTGTTTCCTGGTGTTGAATATCTCATCATTTCTCCCTCCCTCAGTCCACGTCCACTGAGCCTCTGCTACAGAACCGTTAGATTATCCCAGAGAGAGGACTCAGAGGGAAAATTATTTGTTACTTTTTTTCTTTTTGTCCTGGCTCACCAGATAGAGCACGTAACATGTGAACTGAGGTCTTAACGCAGGGGCCCATTTTCGATTCTGGCCCGGGGTGTTTCCTGCATCACCTGACCATTAAACCAGTAAAATGCCCAAAATACATCAAAAACTATATATTTTTTAAGTTGTTGGCTATGTAGATTTGTTGTATGCCGTATTTACTAGTACATGGACAGTACATAACAGGATGACACACTGTATATCGCTTTGTGACATGAAGGATTTTGGGCCTTTGGAATCAGCGATGCATGAGTGTACTAAGCATCATCGTCAAGTTCTTGGCAACCAACCCACAAAATCATCTCTTATTCTGGGAGAAAACTTCCAAGAGGGTGCACTATATCATACACGGTACTGTAGAGACAGATTAGCCCGAGTGCCAGCCTAAATGACACTAACCTAACTTTGTTTATTTCCCCATACTTACGCAGTTACATAGCCTCTCTGATCCCGGGGGAAATGCCCAACAATGTGAGGATTCTGGGAGCACATCTGAATTAAAGATAAAGTCCTTTGCCTCTCCGCTGTCGGTCTCTGCCCTGAAAACATCTGGACGTTCAATATTACATCCTGACTGAAGTTTTAATGCTAACTGTGATCAGGGATTTAGTGTCAGTCCTTTTAGTGAGTAATCACACCCAGATGTGACGGATGGAGACAGGAATTCTTTCTTGGCATCTCTGCTAGGCCTTTCACCAACTGTGTCTCATACCACAGCTTTAAATGTTTCAGACCAGTGAAATCACATCTGTGCAAGGCTCTGGTGATGACTGCACATCACAATCAAGCACTCTGCCTGTCGTCCTGCCACCACTACGTTGTAGAAAATGGCAATGACATGACAGAGACACGTCGTCAAGAACAGATATTTTACTGTCTTGGGGGTTGTACTGTAAGCTTGCGTTCCGAGAAGTGAAAACACTTGTGTCCTAAACGAGAAACAAGGGTTATCAACGTGATTCTTGACGTTCTCCGTTTTTGACTCGATCACACAATCTTCTCAGGGTCATTTAAAACACATGTAAAGATTGTTGTGCTAAAGGGCAGATATGGAACGATTTCTAGAGCAAACTGTGTCCTTATCTTAGCTGATGTAACCAGTAGTGATTCTATTCAGTATCCTATTCAAACATCATCATAGCACTGGACTAGAGAAGATGAATTAGCATAATCATTTGATCATTAGCATAATCACTGTGCTAGTTTGTCTGTACCACTTAACGTGGTGTATAGCACAGAAGAGACACCCAACAGCATGTTACACACACCAATAACCCGACCAAACACAATACTCCTGACCTGTAAAAAAGCAAGAAAGACAATGATCGTATCTTTTACAGTCTGTGTGTGTGTGTGTGTGTGTGTGTGTGTGTGTGTGTGTGTGTGTGTGTGTGTCTAATGATGCTGACACGTAAATACACACAAGCCAGAATGGCCCACGCACACAGACAGCGTGCTGTTCTCTACTGAAACACACTGCCCTCTTCTGACCATGAGTGGAAGTGCACACACTCACACAGAGAAGCAAGAACGCCATACTGAGCACCTGATCTCAAGCAGCATTCATACTCACACAATCTCAAAGCAGGAAAAGGAAACAGAGGGAACTCTACAAAAGAGTGGGCTATAACAGAAAGTTGACATCAGTAGGGCATATTTGGAACCAGACCTCCCATCGGTGCCTTGTGTTGTCGTGCACAGGCTGGCAGTGAATGATATCACTTCCTGTGAGCTCTTCAGAACATGGTGTGGGAAGTGTTTAAAGAAAGACAGACTGACAGAGATTGTCTGTCCTTGCCAAATTCAACAGCATTTTCACACTTAGACAAAATATCAGCAATTTGGACAAAAGGCAACTTGATAAAATTAAACGTGAGAAAAGATTGCTAACACGAAAATAATCAATTTGAAGTTAAGGTCAGTGACCATCACTAAAAATTCACAACTATACTGCGACCGATATATTTAGTGATGACTAAAGTGACAAACACATTTAACTAATACACATACAACGTAAGTGCCCATGGATATCAACCCCCACAGACTCAGTATCTAAGCAGAAAGTAATTAAGCTCTCACTTGAACCAAATCAGCATTCATGAGTAGCATTAGTGAGGTGCGTGATGCAGATGCTTTGTACTCCTGTCAGGGTGATTTCTTACTGCTCACTGACTCCTAACACCCCTCTCCATATTCTCTCTCTTTCACTCACGCACCGCCCCCCCCCCCCCCCCACACACACACACGCACACACACACACACACCGCCAGCCACCGTGTGCCCGCCCATCCACAATTAAAAGCCCCAGTGAAACCGTGACCTGCAGCTAGCAGCCCCGACCTGGCAGCTCGGAGCGCGGCAGGCGGACCCACCCCCAGGTACGTGTCTCTAGGACGGGGCTGTCTGGCCGGCCTCTCGCCCCCTCCCCTCCTGCACCACACAAGGACAGCAGCCACTGGAGCTGGCCTCACCCAAACAGCGCTCACAACTGCACTGAAGAAATCAGCTGGTGTCCAATCTCTACTACAGAACGTGAGAGCTATGGCTGTCGTTTGCTGTGTGACATTGGGAGTTAGTTCAGAAGGAGAAGTGAGTAACATCGGCACACACAGCGGTTTGCGACGATAGTCTTACAATCAAATTCCACTGAGTCCAGTCACACTGTGGATGATAGGAACCTGCCTTCGTCCTCATTGCTTGTTCTGAATGTACTGAAAACACACAGGTCCCCCCCCATTCCTCTCCACACATTCAGTCATTACAGTCCTGTGCAGCAGCTGTGCAGATCCCCTGACTTTCACACATGCAGAGTGGTGCTGATGAATGGGGGCTCAGGTGAGTGGGATTGGTCCGAACAAGACCGGGCCAGGGAGCCAGAAAGAACCAGAGCCAGAGAGACAATAATGGTCCTTGTCTGTACAGTCACCAAATGACTGCTGCTTGGTTAGCTGCAAGCTCCATTTTGGGACCTTTGGCTCCCACGTTTAATTAAAACCCCATCATCACCTCTTGGTGTACTGAGCAGCACAACAGCCCGTCCAATCCAGGTCTGCTACTTAATTGGTCTTAAATAGCTTAATTGCATATCACGCTATCAGTCTTCAGCTTACTAATACGAAACGTTACTACTGAAACAAGTTTCGATGCCTGTGTGTCGTATATAAGAATATAGATAAGAATACCGCCGCCCATTAATTAAAGTTAGTCTTTCACTCGAGACTGTAGTGCTATACTGTGTATAAAAAATGCTGCCATACAATTGCAATGCATAATTGACTTGTCTCAGGAACAGTCAGGGAACACGTGATATGTACGCCCCACACATGCACACACTCACACACACACACACACACTCACACACACACACACTCACACACACACACACACACACATAGGCAACAAAACACGAGCAGACCTTGTGGCAGACCTTGCAGACAAAACTGTTGTTTAGGCGGCACATTAATATTCAGAAGGAGCCGCTGCCAAGGCCCCCTTTGAGCAGATGCACACCAGCACACATCTACCATGGCCTGAGTGAGCGACCACAGCAGCAAGAGAGAGAGAGAGAGAGAGGAGAGAGGAGGAGAGGGAGAGAGAGAGAGAGAGAGGAGAGAGGGAGAGGGAGAGGAGAGAGAGAGACAGAGAGAGAGAGAGAGGAGAGAGAGAGAGAGAGACAGAGACAGAGACAGAGAGAGAGAGAGAGAGAGAGCGAGAGAGAGAGAGAGAGAGGAGAGTGAGAGAAGAGAGAGAGAGAGAGACGAGAGAGAGAGACAGAGAGAGAGAGAGAGAGAGAGAGAGAGAGAGAGAGAGAGAGAGAGAGAGAATACACCACAGAGGAGCAAAAGAAGGAAGGAAAGACAAGAGAGTGAGGGACTGATAGGAAGAATGAAACCAGCTGATCTTGCCCTCCACATCTCGGCACCCTTCTTCATTGTTACCCCTCCATGAGTGCAAGCAGGGTCCTACTCCCCTGGCGGAAACTAAGTGGCTTGCTGGCATATGGTGTAACCCTCCATTTGAGTGCTAAAAGCTGGATATTGTTTTTGTGGAGCAGATGTTGGCGGGCACAGAGAAAGGCCCAGCTGACTGTGGCGAACAGCTGGGAACGGCGTGTGTGTGACCCACATACAGGGAGAGTCGTGGCCGTCTGAGGCCTGCTGCCAAACTGGGAGACGTAATCTGAAGTTTGTTCCCCTTTTTGTCTCCTTGTGTAGGGCTGGTGACGACGGTCCCTGGTGAGATATGGTATGCTGAGGGGCATGTTTCCTTTACGTTAGAATGCCTTTAATAGATTTCACTTATCGGAGACTCCGGGTATTTCTGGATTTCACCTGTCTGGTTGAGTTCTAGGGTAAGTAGTCAATTCAAATGAGATGCTAACCAATGCATAGTGCACTGAACGCCTCAGAAAACACTGCGGCGGCTTGTTATAAATGAATGAATATGAAGTTAAATGAGCTTTCACGCCTAGATTTGAGTTAATGGATAAAGAACGAGGACACTTAAGGATCTTGACCAATTTCCCCAAACCCAGAAGTGTCCCGTTGCCAAAAGTAGACAAATGAAGATTACGCTGAGATTATAATAAGGATGCCAAAGCCATTCTCCAGTCTTCTTTGACAAATGTTGTGCCTTTTTACGAACAGATGGGACCTGGAGTTTGGGTGGGGAAGCAGGGAGAGTATCCTTCACCCAGTTGGCTGTTGAGAGCGAGAAGAAACGGAATGTGGATGCTCAGTCAAGACAAACCGCCTGAGAGGAGATTCTGTGGCGCGTCTGGATTGTCATATTTTAGGGGCATTCATCACCAACAGTGAGAACGGACCTAGACTTAACAAATTCCTATCAAGGACAGGCTGTTGGAAATTACACCGTCATGTCTATGGTTTAATCGTTCAGGTCTTGTATAGGTACTCATGTGCTTCAAGCTTTTGTGCGTCGTTTTTTTAATTATTAACTGCCACCATCTGTCACCATTATGTGTTATCTATATAATGCTTATATCCTTAAAAAAAAACACGGGCAAACGTTACCCTTCCTCTCTTCTGTCAGTCAATGCCAGCCCACAGTCTCAAATAAGGAAGAGCACTTTGACTTTAGTCACTTAATTACAAAAGTGCGACATGTTCAGCCGTGCCGTGGGCAGAGGCGAAACAAAACAACCCCCTGGCTACTGTTTGAAGTTGTGTCCCCCCCTGTGACTAAGATTAGAATGGCCTGTCAGTCAGTGGGGTCCTGGGGAGCAGGAACACTACTTAAAAGGTAATTTAGACAATTAAGAATCTTCCCAGTTGGGCTTGGGGGGGGGGGTGGGGGGGGGGGCATGCGGGTAGAAGCAACAACACAACTAAATAAAAAAACTGTGATGAAAACCAAGCCTTAAGGCAAACTGACTAACCTGTCTTCAAACCAGTGGTGGTGTTGCTGTTTCCGTCGACCAGGGAGGCTCTTGGTTGTTCGTGGCAGCTCCCTGGCACGGCTCCCATTAATTAACAACAGTGTTTGGTGACTAGATTGATAAATCAAAATCCTCAGGGAGCAGGAAGGCAAAACGCGGGCAAAACAACG